>NC_085956.1:1515151-1818181 GCF_963556715.1 Cydia fagiglandana
ATATCGACGAAGCGGTATCATGGTCGCAGTTTTATCACCTGTCATGCCATGCGTCACTTTCGCACTGACATATTTGTTAGAACGTGACGCATGGTGACAAATGATAAAGAGCCGACCATCTTAGCTCTAGAGGATATGATGGTCGTTTTTGTCTACGTGACAGCGTGATAAAAAGGTGTCCGGCACTTTCTATCCCGCGGAGATAAAAAGTGACAGTTATTTTATCACGTGGATAAATGTGAATAAAGCGATCCATAATACGCCTGCAGGATAGGGACCGTGATTACCTTTTGTCTTGTTTTCGAGCTCCCGATATTTCGACGCAGTTACATGCAAGCGGAGTACCCGTGATTGACAATTTTTTTTTATACAGCCAAGGAGATGGTAGACTACATAGCGGACTACCTCGAGAACATCCGCGAAAGGAAGGTGTACCCGAGCGTGCAGCCCGGGTACCTGCACAAGCGGCTACCCGCGACGCCGCCCGTGCAGCCCGAGGCTTGGGACGACATCTTCAAGGACGTTGATGACCATATCATGCCTGGGGTAAGCTTAAACATTAAGTGACTGTTGATCGACAGGCTTCGACAGGCTCTGATAGGCTCCGACAGATTCCAACAGGCTCCGACAGGCTCCGACAGGTCCGACAGGCCGTAAGGCCAGGCCCCGTAGACAACATGCCAATCGCTAACGCTACGTAGCGAACGAAACGCAAAGCTGTCACTGTCACACTAATATGGAAGAGTGATAGAGAGACACAAAGCGATTCGATGGCGAAGCGATATTAGCGATTGTCACATTGGCCGTTTCTGGCTACGTGGTCTGTTTCTTGTGATTTCGTTCTGTTTTCACAGTTCAGAATCGTAAAGATTTTGAGTCTTTTTTTGGGCCATAATTTGAATACCCCGAGCTAAACCATTAATTTGTTTCAGCTGGTCCACTGGCAGTCCCCCCATATGCACGCTTACTTCCCCGCTCTGACGTCCTACCCCTCCATCATGGGGGACATGCTGTCAAGTGCGCTCAACGTTCTTTGCTTCACCTGGGTATGTACCAACTACCAATCGGATTACTGCAGACTATATATATATTAATCTATGCGGAACTGTTTGCCTTAAAGTCCAGTCCAGACGGGAACATTTTTCGCCAATCTGATTTAATCGTTCGAGCAAATCAGGCCGTGCGGACCCAAACACCAATTTCGCTAGCCAATTTCGACCGCCGATTATGACCGATTTTATCGATTAAGATAGAGGTGCGGACGCAAGAATAGCAATTTGTGGCGCTAGTATTTTCGTTTGGGGGCATTTTGTTTAATTCAGAGGGCTCTAATATCAGTATAAATCTAAAATTAGTGATTGAAATGGAGATTGACGCCAATTTCATTCCTGATCAAATCTGTCGATTTGATAATCCCGCTAGGACTCCTCTTGAATGTGAAACAAATTTCCTCGTAGTGGCTTAAAATATTTCGCTTCTTTCTCAAACAGGCATCATCACCAGCGGGCACAGAGCTGGAGACCATCGCCATGAACTGGCTCGGCAAGATCCTGGGGCTCCCGGAGTGCTTCCTCAACGAGAAGAACGACAGCCCTGGAGGAGGCGTCATACAGGTCAGTCTCATCTCATCAGTCACCAACACAGAGCTGGTCATCCATGAGCTGGCTAGGCGAGATCCTGAGTCTACCTGAATGCTTCGTCAATAAGGACAGCCCTGGAGGAGGCGTCATACAGGTCAGTCTCATCTCAACAGTCACCAGCACAGAGCTGGTCATCGTCATGAACTGACTCGGCAAGATCCTGGGGCTCCCGGAGTGCTTCCTCAACGAGAAGAACGACAGCCCTGGAGGAGGCGTCATACAGGTCAGTCTCATCCATAGACTAGGACCTCCAGACATAGCATAGTAACGCTACCCCCTCTGCCACAAATATACGGTAGTTTTACTCCATTTTCGATCAAGTGTTTTTGTGTGACGCCTGTGTCTTTGAACGGACCAATCACGGCACGGGACTCGCTCACCTCGTCACCCCTGTATTTTTGGCAGCATCGGTTAAATGAACCATTGATGATCAAAAATTATATAATGAACCGATCGATATTACCATTACCATACCATTACCAACACCACCATTACCATTACCATTACCATTGTACTATACTTTTTTCAATAAATTGTTTGTATTTGTATTTGTATTCATTTGGCATCATGTCAATCCTGTTACAAAAGTCTATATAGAAATTAATCCAATCAGGCTCGTACATAAGAACTAGGGTGGATGCAGCAGTAGTTGACCAGTTAGGGCCAATAGTTGACCATATGAGTGTGACAAAGATAGAACATTTTTAGTATGAATTTTTCTATGTACTGGTCAATTACCGGTGCCTGGTCAACTATAGGGTCAACCATGCTAAATCATCTATTTTTTTTTCTTCTTAGACGACTGCAAGCGAGGCCACACTGGTGAGCCTGCTCGCAGCCCGCACCAGGGCCCTCATGGAGCTCTCCCGGCTGAACCCGGACCTGCAGTCTTCAGAGCTGCTCGGGCACCTCATCTGCTATTGTTCTGACCAGGCGCATTCGTCGGTGGAGAAAGCTGGGCTTATTGGTGAGTACATGTATAAATAATACAGAGAAGGTAATATTCGGCACTCCGCATTGGGCTAGCGTGGGCACTATAGCCCAAGCCCTCTCACGCATGAGAGGAGGCCTGTGCCCAGCAGTGGGACGTATATAGGCTGAGATTATTATTGTCATTTTTAGATCGACCCCATAATTGTGGGAGTCATGAAATTATTAATTCTCTCTTCAGATCCTCTCTCTATACGGCTTCTTCTTAAAACAGGTCCCCAAGATCTATCCCCTGCGGAAGGGTGCCCATAAGGCTGGCTACATTCCCACGCTGAATAGCTGTGCCTATTCTTTGGCCTAGGAATGAGCCAGCCCTAGGGTAACCCGTAGTTTGTTGTAACAGAACATTATATTGATATGTCTGGCCTAGTGGTCAGTAACCCTGCCTAAGTATGAGGCCGATGGTCCCGGTTTCGAATCCTGGTAAGGGCATTTATTTGTATGATGATACAGATATTTGTTCCTGAGTCATGGTTGTTTCCTATGTATTTAAGTATTTATATACTAATACTATATATCGTTGTCTGAGTATCCACAACACAAGCCTTCTTGAGTTTACCATGGGGCTTAGTCAATTTGTGTAAGAAATGTCGTATAATATTGAAGTGAAAACTTCTTTAGCGGCGCTGTGCACTTTTTGTGATTGGGGAAAAAATGTTAAACTCGCGGCAGGTCACGTGACTGACAGATTCGACAGATTGAAAATTCGTAAGACGGACACGTGACCTAATCGAAAAACTGTTACAATATCATTGAGTTTTCACTTCTGCCGGCACTCCCGGAGTGCAACCCGTTAATTTATTTATTTATTTATTTATGTTATGTCGCAGGTCTTGTACGCATGCGTTACATCGAATCGGACGAGCATCAGAGCATGCGCGGCGCAGCACTAGAGGACGCTATACTGGCTGACAAGGAAAAAGGACTAGTCCCTTTCTGGGTAAGTCAGAGACATTCAAATTTTAAATATTTAAGACGAAACAGGAGCTGAGTTTAAAATATTTTAGCCAAATATATCCGTCTCGCTAACGGAAGCGGCCCCTAAAACTAGTGCGATAAGGACAAGGCGAAAAATCCCGCGTAAAAATCTCAAAAATCGAGGTTTTCGTACTCGACTGTTTCCTCCTCCAAAACTTAACCAATCGTAACCAAATTTGGAAATCTAAATAATTATGAAATTATCTGTGGCGGATCGTTATGCTTTTTTGGCTAATCGATATCAGTTTTGAATACTACGCCTCTCATTGCGGCATAGTCAATGAGGCCATTTTGGCCATTTTTGAAGGGTTCTAGCGCCTTAAAAAACAAAAATATCAAAAAAGCAAAACGGTCCGACACAGATATTGATAATATTAATCTGTGTTGAAAAAATCATTGCTCTAGCATCAAAACCCACGGAGGAACGTCGAGTACGTTTGTATGGAGAAATAACCACTCCTGTTGGCTCTTAACGGTCTAAATTTAAAACAAAATCAATTCACTAAAAAATCTGGGGTCCCTTTGTTTCCCATAAAGTGGCATAAAGTTTTAAGTCATAATGTATTGTTTGTCATATTATCGTTAGTTACAGAACTGAAACCGTTAACTTTTCAGGACTTTCGTAAGGTTTTTAACACTTTAAACTCTCGCGTTTTGTACACATTTTTAATTACAACATTATTTTTCGTAAGGTTATTCTATAGATAGAGGTTAGGTTAGGTTAGGTTTGTTTTATGGCAATCCTGAAAAGCTACGCGTTTCTGAGAAAAAACAATTATGACTAACAAAAATTCGGACAAACGATACATTATGACTTAAAACTATTTGGGAAACAATAGAGACCCAAAAATTCGACGTAAGTAAGTAGCACGTGCAGTTTTACTTAACATATTTATACAGCGTGGCTAAAAAATAACTGCATTCCCGTTGCCAGGGAGGTTTATTTTTTAAATTTGGCTGTTTCATACATTTTTTATTGGAGGGTAAATTTTATTTCGCAAGTTCGGGGTTGATCCCATAGTAAAAGTTGCTCAGTATAATCCCAAAACCTCCCTGGCAACGGGAATGTAGTTATTTTTTAGCCAACCTGTAGAAGCATCTTACTATGGGAATTATGATTATTTTATTTAAAATATATCTAAAGAATTAAAGTTTCTTTTAACTTATAGTCAAAAAAATAATTTTCACATTATAACACTTTAAACTCTCGCGTTTTGTACACATATTTAATTACACAAACGGGTCTACCGCGATATAATTTCATTGTTTTTACCTTTAATTCCGAAGTTTCGGCTGAGTTGCACCAGCTGTGGTCACGGCAAGACTCAGGTCAGTTTCCCGTTTGTGTAATTAATGTTCACATTCTCCCGTTTACAAATCCGCAGCACTATTTTTGGATAATAAAAGCAAATATCAAAAGACAATTTCCTTAAAATCCCCAGGTTCATCAAATATTAATCAAAACATAATTACCAGCGATCAAAAATTTTTCAAAGTCCAATTCCTTAAAACCGTCCCTTAGTGACGTTTCATAAGCCCTAAGCCTACAAAAGATGGGTTGTTATTTTTAAAACTGATGCGCTGTGGGACCAATTTATTGCTCGGGACTTAGGAGCCTGGTATAAGTGGGGAGCGGACAGCGGAGGCTTAAGCTGTAGCGGGAGCTTAAGCGTGACATTTTTATCGATAATGGGGAAAATGAAGCTAAGCGGATTGCTAGGAAAAGGAAAAAATATATCAATAGAGCAATAGTTTTATAGTAAAAGGCTTCTAGGGAATAGACATACGCTGATTGCTTGATTTTAGTTTATCATTAGATTAAATGAACACTGGTTATAGGCTGCATATTTGTTGCAGTTTAGTTTGTCAAGGTGTTAAAGCATTATCATTACCTTACCTACAATAGTAGGTAAGTTAATTTTGGATAAAGACAACTAAATTTAGTAATACGATTTCAGATTTGTTTTAAATCTTTTATAAGATAATGTTAGTATTCCGTCGATTTTCAACATTGCCCATTTTTGAAATGTGGCGTTTTCAACCAAAAGGTACCACATTGTCGGTTGTCGATAAGGTTGATTTCAAATTTTAGCTTCAGTTGGAAATAGCGCCTTTTTGATAACCGACAATAAGTATCCTTTTGGATGAAAATAGCACAAATATTTGAAATATAAGTAGGTTTTTTATAGATAGATAGATAATCTGTTTATTTGTTTGCCAAAATACACACAGAATATTCAAATACAAACATGAGATAGAAGAAAAAAAAGCAATCAATAGAAAAAACAGAAAATACAAATACAAATTAGAGTCACACAGATTTTTACAAAAATAGAAAAAGAAGGAAAAAATACATATAAATACTGTCTCAAACAAAAAGAATCACTAGTATTTCTTGAGTTTGAATGACTGAACATCGCTGTGAGTTTTTGTCTTGCGCCAAACATTCTGCAGTGGATTATTAATTTGCCTTTCCGAGTATCTCTGAAGATCACTCTAAACTATTAAGATAAAGACGCTTGTTTAATCAATAATATTATAAAAGAGATCCCTTATAGGGATAAGTTCGCCTTTGTACATTGTATACTTTCTTTTAATTGTATCTTAACCTGTTTTATGCACAATAAAGTGTTAACATGCAGTATTCAATAAGTAAATAGGAACTACTTTATGCAGATTTTAGGTTTGACTTTTACGAGTTTTACGAAATAAATGAAAAATAAATTAAGCTTTAGCTTTTATCTTTAGAAATTTTGTACGGAGTCCGACTCGTACTTGGCCGGTTTTACATAATATTTAACCTTATACTCTGCATCTTTAGGTATTTAAATAAAAAAAGAAAAACAAATAATTTAGTACATTTTCGGGTAGGTAGTTAAGGTCGCCTCCATAAACTCGCGAACTAAATTGACATGAGTTTGACAAATAAAATGATACCAGGAATAGCAAAGAAAAAATAGTCACGGGTATATGTCGATAAAATGATATCGATAAGTAAAATATTGCACTTACTACCCATGTCATAATTATAAAGGGGTCACAAACGATTCGATTCGATTAATATGAATGTGACGAGAAAAGTGGTTAATTCGATTGTAAGATTGTGTCGTTCGTTACCAATCAAATCAGGAGGTGCGGATGAGAAACTGACAAATTTCAGTGTCATGTTAGTGTGCAACAACTTGCCGTTCTTTATTTCAAGAGCTCGGTTGTCGCCATAAATCTAAAATTGGTGATTTAATTTTATACATGTGGCCGGTAGATGAGATTGATCCATAATTATTTATACTTGGTCAAGCAGATCTTGTCAGTAGAAAAAGGCGGCAAATTTGAAAAATGAAGGCGCGAAGGGATATCGTCTCAAAGTAAATTTGAATTTCGCGCCTTTGTCTACTGACAAGATTTGCTTGACCATCTATAAATCTTGACCTAATTGTCAACTTAAACGTCCAGTTTAGGGACTGGTCTTCACAATCGAAGCCATAGGGATACCGAGGCGATTTAATTTTTGCGTCCACACCACTCGAATTAAATGAGAAATTAATCACATTATACGAAATATTTCCCCGTCTGAGCCGGCCTTTTTTGTATTTTGAGCCAAAATCACTTTTTCTATGTTATCACCTACAACTTAATTGTTACTCTAGCTGTAAGTTTTCCTAACAAATACAGTGGCGGATTTCCCATAAGCCACAGTAGGCCCGGGCCTAGGGCGGCAAGATATTAGGGGCGGCAAATTGTGACAAAAAATTCGCTGATGATAACAAAAAATAACTCAAAATTAGACCAGGCAACAAATTCTCAAAAAAGTACCTATAGAGGGAAATGCTTGCAACACAATTTTTGACTTTGTACCTATTTTTATTTGAACTATCTAGGAGGTGAACATATCAAAAGTCCCCGGCCGTAGCCCTTGAGCCAGGGGAAGAGAGAGGTCTCCGAAACTGCCGGACCAATTAAGTTGAAATTTGGCACACATATGTAAGCTTGTGACCCAAAGATGGACGTGTAACAACGTAAATAATAGTACATTGTGCAACATGGGGCGTAAGTTGAATATTGCAAACGAGAGTAAGTTAAATCGCGACGGCTTGCCGGAGCGATTTATAGGCTCGAGTTTGCAATATTATTACGCCCCGAGATACACACAATGTTTTTCATCACACTTCAAGTGTGACACTTGCGATACAAAAAATAAGTTTAAAGACAAAAAACTGTTAATTATGGCACTAGAAACTTCATAACTCCCTAGGGAAAACGAAATTTCTATAACTCCCGCTACGCCTACGTGCAATTCCACATTTACTGAGCGAGTGTGATTAAAATGAATTTTAAATATGGCCTCCATATTTTGGGGGGTAAATGAGAAAATTTAAAAATAAAGTTTTTCAAACTATATCGTGTTACATATCAAATCAAAGAGCTCATTGTAAGAATCTCAGATTTTTTTAATAATTTTAGGATAAAGAGTTTAGCAGTTATTCAAGAAAATAGTTTTTAATGTTTTTGTAGGTACATGAAAGTCAATGTTATTGGTAAAACTGTCACTTAAAATGAATAAGTATTTGCTTATTTTTTTCATAAAACCTATGTTCCTAACATCATGTCACAAGGACGTATAGTTTCTAAGATATAATAAGCGAAAAACCGAAAAATGTGACCTTCAAACCAAAGCCCCCAACTTTTGATATGTTCACCTCCTAACGAGCCCAAAAAAGTTACTAAGTAAAAAATGTGTCCCAAGTATTTCCCTCTATAATATATCTTTCCGTTGCCTGATCTAAATGTAGTCAATATGATGGGTGCTGATGCTGAGAAAGGGGCGGCTACAAGGCTTGGGGCCTAGGGCGGCAAAGACTGCAAATCCGCCACTGAACAAATAAAACAAAATAAATATAATAAAATATTTACAATATGTTTATTCAATATCCTTGTCTCTATTAGGTACTATAAAATTGCACAATTTTGGAAATACCGACATTCTCTAATTCAAACTTTTTTGAAAATATCGATATGAACAACACTGGCCAAACTGTGGTATCATTTGTGCACATTGACCTGTCAATTTAGTTCGCGAGTTTCTGGAGGCAACTGTAGTTATAATATTTACTGGTTAACCAACCAAATACAAAACCGCCTGGATCTATCACTGAACGACCTGACTTTAACCTACATTATTGATCATGTAATGTTTTCATCTACCCTCAACTGGGTTAAGGAGTAATTTGAGGGTAGATTTTGTTTACCTTTATTGTAATACCTAAAAATACAGACTATAGAAATGACTACATCGTCAGGTGACAAGCAAAAGTCACTAATTACTAAAAAAAACCGGCCAAGTGCGAGTCGGACTCGCACACGAAGGGCTCCGTACCATTATCTAAAAAAACGGTCACCCATCCAAGTACTGACCCCACCCGACGTTGCTTAACTTCGGTCAAAAATGACGTTTGTTGTATGGGAGCCCCACTTAAATCTTTATTTTATTATGTTTTTAGTATTTGTTGTTATAGCGGCAACAGAAATACGTCAACTGTGAAAATATCAGCTGTCTAGCTATCACGGTTCGTGAGATACAGCCTGGTGACGGACGGACGGACGGACGGACGGACGGACAGCGGAGTCTTAGTAATAGGATCCCGTTTTACCCTTTGGGTACGGAACCCTAAAAACAAAATTTCCTAAAGAAACTCCTATGAAACAAACAAAATTTAAAAAGACATCAACGCGTGCCGACTGAACCTCATTCACTTTGATTACTATACAACACCTTATCTTAAGTACCTACTATTTAAGACTAATGCCTTGAGCATAATAACGAGGACCATCAGCATTCATCAAATCGCGCCGCACCGCGGTCACAACGAGATCGCTTACATAGGACACTTCTATGGGCATCAAAGGATTGATTGAGCCGCCTCGCGCCGCGTCCCGCCGTTTCGCTTCGGGATCGCGCGATGTTCGCCTACATAAGAAGCTGCGTAAGCAAGATCCATATTTATTAAAAAACTTTCAACTTTCAAGATTTTACAGATTCTGTCAAACAACATCCCATTTGACAGTATCTGTCAACAATAATACTTAAGTAATTTTATTTTGTACTTAACCATGACAAAATATGATCTTACACTAAATTTGACAAAAAAAACTGTCAAATTTGACAGTTTGACAGATTATGTCAATATACACTGGGACACTATAACATGTCACTTTGTACCAAATATTCCCATACGAAACCCAAAAAGTCGCCCAAAAATATATAAGCACAGCGATCACTGGGGCTGCAAGTGCGTTGCCGGCCCTTAAGATGAGAAATGCAGTCTACAAAAAATTACCCAACATTGACATTTAGTACTAAACTATGACAAAATATAATACTTTACACTAAATTTGACAAAAACGAACAAATTTGACAGTTTGACAGATTATGTCACTATACATTATGCCATGTCACTTTGTACTAAATATTACAATACACATAAATGCATGTATATAAGTAGCGTACACGAAGAGAGGCCTATAGGTCAGCAGTGGGCGACTGAAAGCGAAAATGATGATGATGATGATTACCATATAATTACCTATTCTATTCTATTCTATTCTATTCAATAATAATATTTAAGTAATTTTAGTTTGTACTTAACCATGACAAAATATGATCTTACACTAAATTTGACAAAAACTGTCAAATTTGACAGTTTGACAGATCATGTCAATATACACTGGGACACTGTAACATGTCCCTTTGTACCAAATATTCCCATACGAAACCCAAAAACTCGCCCAAAAATACATAAGCACAGCGATCACTGGGGCTGCAAGTGCGTTGCCGGCCCTTAAGATGAGAAATGCAGTCTACAAAAAATTACCCAACATTGACATTTAGTACTAAACTATGACAAAATATAATACTTTACACTAAATTTGACAAAAAAAAAATTTTGACAGTTTGACAGATTATGTCAATATACATTATGCCATGTCACTTACTAAATATTACCATACACATAAATGCATGTATATAAGTGGCGTACACGAAGAGAGGCCTATACTCGGCAGTGGGCGACTGAAAGCGAAAATGATGATGATGATGATGATGATGATGATGATGATGATGATGATGATGATGATGATGATGATGATGATGATGATGATGATTACCATATAAATCATGACCCGAACTTACTAACCCGAAATTACAAAAAAAAATTAATCTATGTAAAACGGTCAAGTGCGAGTCGGATTTCAATATATCCATACAAAAAAGTCATCAGCGCCTGATGGAGTTAATAGCAAAGTTTTTTCGTAAATTCGTACCTTCAGAACGATATATCTCGAAAACGGTAAGAGATAAAGCAAAATGGACTTCAGTTTTGAGCTGGCGTTAGTACTAAGTACTAAACGATTAATGCATTTCCGTATACATAGACCTTTTTTGGGACCGATTTGGACAAAAAAAAAATCAAAAAATTAAAAATTAAAATTTGACCCGGGTCTAAAATCTTTATTTTTAGAGCTAGAGAGATGAAAAAAAAAACCATTTCTGTAAAATTTTAATATCTTTTGTTCAACCCCAAATCCAACCATATAGTCTTGTAACTTTAATTAAAAAAAAAATAACTTTGGTCAAAAATCACGTTTGTTGTATGGGAGCCCCATTTAAATCTTTATTTTATTCTGTTTTTAGTATTTGTTGTTATAGCGGCAACAGAAATACATAATCTGTGAAAATTTCAACTGTCTAGCTATCACGGTTCGTGAGATACAGCCTGGTGACAGACGGACGGACGGACGGACGGACGGACGGACGGACGGACGGACGGACGGACGGACGGACGGACGGACAGCGAAGTCTTAGTAATAGGGTCCCGTTTTACCCTTTGGGTACGGAACCCTAAACAATTAAACAAAAATCGACCATCTTTTTTTTAGTACTAATATGGTTCACTATAGCTAATTGGCTATAAAAAAAAATAAAAAAAAAATAAAAAAAAATCATTTATTTCAAGCTACAAGGCTCATAATTGGTTGTCAACAAATGTCAAAAATAATAATTTAAAAATTCCTATTAATTAATACTAATCACATAAATGTACCCACATTTAAATCTAAGATATTGCCAAAAATAATATTTAGTTCCAAGAAATAGGTATAATCTGTATTAAATTATTAGTATTTGTAATTATTTGTTTAAGGATTGTCGCAAAATTGTAAATAATGTATATAGGTATTAGTTAATTATTTAAAATTTAATGTTTTTTTATGTTTTTATAGTTTAAATTCGTTCCCAATATTACTTAGACAACGCTATGTACTCCATAATTGTCGTACTGTATCAGGTGAAGTACTTTGGTTCTATTGTAATGCAACATACATAGGCTGCTACTTATGTATCCGGAATGGGCCACTTACTGGAACTATATTAAAAATATATATATAACATATAAAAATGGAACTCTTTGGAAGCAAAATACAGTTTGTTTCACATGTCTATCAATTGGTTTTACATTGTAGCATTATTTTTAAAAATTCTTTGTTGCACCTTCAACGGATTTACTTGTGAAAATTTTCGTGCAGATGTTTTTTTTACGATGTTCGGAATGGATAAACTCAAAAATAGTGCATGGATCGACTTTTTTCGACTTTTGGGGAGTAAGTTCCATCGAAGGTCAATGTTTTAGTGAATAAATTGTGGTCGTAGTATATTACGGTATTTACAGTAGGACGAATTTAAAAAAAACACTCAAAATCGACTGTCATCCCACAAAATATAGATGCTGTGAACGAGCTCATAATGCAAGATGGTTATAGTACATATCGCAAGATAGAGGCATCTCATGGCAATAATATGACGAGCATTTGTAAGATATAACATGAACATTAGGTTAAAAAAAAAAGAAAAACTCGCGAAAGAGCCGTTCTTGCCTACAAAATGCACGTCTTGTATACCAAGATCAGAATGGAAAAAGTGCTATGAAAAGTCGTTTCAACATTTGCAAAAGTACATCATTCATCTTGGTGGACGAATACAAAGGCAATAAAACCATTTATAACTATAGATATTTCTTATTTTTTGTGTTTCCGGATACATAAGTAGCAGCCCTCGTATTAGGTCCTTACATATGAAATTGGCGTTTGGCGAACTGGCAACTTTGGTTCAAAATATGTGGCGTTCGGCTAGGAATTCCAAATTCAAATTTATTTCAAATTTAAGACCATGTATTTCTGTGTTCGAATTACGAAATTTATTTGTTATCGCGTCATTTGTTTTTCTTTCACATCGTTCTGTTCACAATATGGAGAACTTAAAATATCGCTATATTTACGAATATGAGTTTCACCTCGGCACTAGTGCTGCAGAAACGGCTCGTAGGATTAACAATGCGTATGGGGAAGCTACTGCAAAAGAAAATACGGTACGTTATTGGTTCCAACGTTTCCGTTCTGGAAATTTTGACCTACAGAACAAGCCCCGTGGACGGCCGGAGACAGAAGTTGATAACGAAGAATTAAAAGCAATTGTGGAAGCAGATCCATCGCAAACCACGTCAGAGTTAGCGGCAGGCTTCGGTGTGAGTGATAAAACCATTTTGATTCACTTGAAACAAATTGGAAAAGTGAAAAAACTTGAAAAATGGGTACCGCATGAATTGAGCGACGCAAACAAAGAAACACGCGTCGAGTGTTGCGTTTCACTTCTCAACCGGCACAATAATGAAGGCATTTTGAATCGTATCGTTACTTGTGATGAAAAATGGATCCTGTACGATAACCGGAAACGTTCTTCACAATGGCTGGTGAACCAGCCAAATTCTGCCCGAAACGAAAGTTGACTCAGAAAAAGGTACTGGTAAGTGTCTGGTGGACTAGCGCCGGTGTCATCCATTACAGTTTCTTAAGATCTGGGCAAACAATCACGGCTGATGTGTATTGTCAACAATTGCAAACGATGATGGAAAAGCTAGCCATTAAACAACCCAGACTGGTCAATCGATCTAGCCCACTGCTGCTTCAGGACAATGCTCGACCACATACGGCACGTTTGACGGCCGCAAAACTAAGGGAGCTGCGACTGGAATGTCTTCGACACCCACCATACTCCCCGGACCTTGCTCCAACTGATTACCATTTTTTTCGGAATTTGGACAACTTCATGCAAGGAAAAAAATTCAATTCTCACGAGGCTGTCCAAACGGCCTTCAAAGATTTTATTGATTCTCGCTCACACACTTTTTTTAGTAAAGGAATCAATGAACAACCTTCGAGATGGCAAAAGTGCATAGATAGCCATGGTACATACTTTGACTAAATAAAAAAATAGTTTCATAAAAAAAAATCGTTTTCATTTCTGCCATATGAAACGCCAATTTCATATGTAAGGACCATATGTAATACATACGATGTGGTTGTACTTAATAAATAAAATAAAATAAAATAAAATGTAAATAAAAAATTAAAATTAAAATTGAATTTAAACAATTAAAATTTAGCTATGAACTTATGGTGGTACTTAGTGACTTTTGCTTGTCACCCGACGATATAGAAAATTTAGTTTTTAAACCTATGTGATGCCTATGTGACTTCCATAGTCTACGTTTATTCCCGTCATTTCATTTCATATTACCTCGCACGTCGCTAGTTAGACGCGTAACCGTATTATCAATAAGTTAGTTAGTTGCGAGGTGCGATAATGTTTCATTACGAGTAACTTTTAGTCTAACCTTCTGACAGTGTTTTAAGTATTTTATGCTGTCGTATGGAAATAATGTTTGTATCACGCCAGCTCGCTTTTAATTCTTCAAAACTGATGAGAATATTGCAGTTTATATGGGTCAAACAGAAAAGGAGAGAAAACTAGTGTGTTCGCGCGAACTGTACATTTTTCTCTCCTGTGGGCAATAGTTGACAGCTTATGGGCATGTAAGTAATGATTTTATCATAGTTCTCTAAATAAAAGGAGGGCCTTTTCACGTGGATAAGGTTTAAATAAGAAAATTAACCTTTATAGCCCTTAACTCTTGTGTAACCCTCCCCCCCCGCTTCCCTCTCCCTCCCTCCCTCTTCCTTCCTTCTCTTTAATAATGATTGTCCGTTATTAAAATATCTTCTCTTGGTCCCTCCAGGTGTGTGCAACCCTCGGCACGACGGGTTCCGTGGCCTTCGACAATTTGCGTGAAATAGGCGCAGTATGCGACAAGCATGGCGCATGGCTTCATGTAGACGCCGCATATGCGGGCAGCGCGTTCGTCTGTCCAGAATACAGGTAAGATTAACTGCCCGATTCGAACTTTTAGATACCTACGTCAATTAATAGATTTAGAAACGATATGGTTTAGATGTGTCAGTGTCAAAAGTGACGCTTTTTTTTAAGGACGGTCACATTTGACTCTGATATATCTAATCCATAACGTTTCTGGATCTATTAATTGACGTATCTTAAAGTTCGAATCAGGCGGGTCGCAAATGTGGGGTCAAATTCGTTCGTCTAGATGTTGATGTCAACTGAAGCCGTTCGTTCCCCGGGATCACGAAGCCTTGAAGATGTGTTTTGAAACGTCGGAGATATTTTTTAAGCAGTTGCATCTATGAGTTTTGAAATAGGCACCGCAGAAGGAATTATTGACATAACTTGAGACCTCGTAGTCTATCGTGAGCATCCTATATGTCGTGAACGAACAGATTGAAAAAGATGGGGCCAAGGATTGATCCTTGGGGCACCCTCTGCGGTATCCTCTTCACTTCTCCATGCATGGTCCTAAATTTTCCTATGAGGGATCGGTCTTCCGGGTAATTTTCTATTATTTTAATGACGTTGATAGGGACATCGGCATTTTAAAGTTTCTTTATTAGGCCTTTGTGGTTAATAGAATCAAACGCCTTGCTTAGATCCGTGCTTATCATCGATATGCTCTCTCCATCTGAAGGAATTATACGATTAATAACAACTAGCAAGACATATCGGTTTACTATGAACCACCGCAGAACGTCGAGTAATTTATAAAATTACCCATCATACACATTAGACACATTACGCGAGTACAAATTAGATAGTACAATGTTCCTTTTGAACAACAATAAAATGTACTTACTTAGTTAATATACCAAGCGTTTTCGAGCTACAAGCAAATAACTGAAAAAGAGCAAAACATTTTGCACACTTCCTGGGATGGAACAAACTAGGATTACATGCATTTAGAAGCTAATGAAGATTGAAGAAGAATAAGATGAATAATTTTACGGATATTTTTTTTTTCAATGTTAGTATGTGACACAACAGTTTAAATTCAAAGAATAAGATGATTTCCAGCTTGCTGGGAATTAATTCTTCGAAAAGTCTAATTTGATTGGCCTAATACGTGGGGCATACTGAAAGTTTCTGGATTCTGATATATGAGACGGCTTATTTTTTCTAAGTGGCTGGCCAAGCTCCAAGAATTTTCAGTATGCCCTAGTATACAATGAACTTTATTTTCTCTTTTCTCAGACACTGGATGAACGGGATAGAGATGGCGGACTCTTTCGCCTTCAACCCTTCCAAGTGGCTGATGGTCAACTTCGACTGCACTGCCATGTGGTTTGTATTTTCATCTTGTTAACCCTTTGAACGCCTGTCGTGTGCGGCGCGTCATCGTGAACCTTATGGCCTACCGCTTACACTTACGTACGAATTTACAAGTGCGACAGAGAGGCAACACGTAGAACGTTGTTCGCGGTAGGCCCTCTTGTCAGAATGCACGACGGTTGATATTGGACAGAGGCCGCGCGCGTCCGTTGACGTTTTTGGCGGTCAAAGAATTAATAGTAAACAGAGCCATGGTAACTATGCTAAAAAAAACACAATTTAAAGATAATGAAAAAATGGACAATAAATCACCCGGTTTGCCCCGCCACGTGTAACAGACGCAGGTGACATTAGTCTGTCTGTCACCAGGCTTTATCTCATGAACCATGATAGCTAGACAGTAGACAGTTGAAATTTTCACAGATGATGTATTTCTGTTGCCGCTATAACAACAAATTTTATACTAAAAAGTACGGAACCTTCGGAAGGCGAGTCCGTCTTGCACTTGTCCGGTTTATATTGATACCGTACAATACTGTAATGGTAAATTGAAAATTTTCAGGGTCCGGGACAGCACCGCTCTGCATCGGACCTTCAACGTCAACCCGATTTACCTAAGGCATGAGAATTCAGGTAAAACATATTTATTTGGAGGGTTTTTATGAATAGACCGTAATAAATTTGAACGGAAATAACGAAAAATAAGAAAGAAAGAAGGAAAAGAGGTATGTCAGAATCGTAGCAAGTGGAAATCCGTGGTCTCTGCCTACCCCACCGGGAAAAAGGCGTGATTATATGTATGTATAACGTAAAACTCAGATGGAAAAACAACGTTGAAGACATTTTAATTTTGCAATTTGTTTTTTACTTTCTTCTTCGTTCAAATTAATTAGGTAAGGGCTGAGTCTTATACCATCGCCCACTGTTCAGTCAAGGAATTTAAATTCCGACCCATTTCGTACTTTGTCACAGTGACAACCGTATGAGGTCTCTTAGCGGAAGCAGTTATAAAGTTGACCCAAAAATTTTTTATTAAGCTATGAGCTTCGTCACATATGTTCCTTGAGTAATTCTAAGCATTTCAAGCCTGGGAGGCAATAAGAAATGTGTGTCTACTCGGATTTGTAATGGATTCAAACTTTCAACCCCTTTTTAACCCTGTTAGGGGATGAATTTTACAAAACGCTGAAATTACTTTTCCTGTCTTTTAATAATATCCCCAAATACAAAGATTCAAGTCCCGCGTTCGAAAATTTTTTTGATATCCATACAAACTTTCAACCCCCTTTTCACCACCTTAGGGGATGAATTTTCAAAAACGCTGAAAATAGTTTTCTTGTATTTTAATAATATATTGTTTTACGAAGTTTCAAATTCCTAGCTTAAAATAAAACTTGAACCCCATACAAACTTTTATCCCCTTTTTAACCCCCTTAGGGGTTGAATTTCTCAAAATCGCTTCTTATCTCTTGTACACTTTATAAATTTAATCTAGTGTGCAAATTTCAACTTTCTATCTTTTGTAGTTTCGGCTCCGCGTAGCAAAAATCTCCAACCAAATTTTTCACCTTTTTACGTTTTTCTTGTAAAATTACTATGAAACTGAAAAAAACAAATATCAGCAATGAATTCTACGTCTTTGGTTTATACGAAAATGATACCAAACTTGCCCTAGTACCCACCAGGATCAGAATAGATATTTTTTAAAGATGACGGGTGGCGGCCGTCTCTGTACCCCACCCTCCCCCCCACTCCAGGCTAGAAATGCTTAGAATTACTCAAATATCAGGTGTGATGAAGCTCATAGCTTAATAAAAATTTTTTGGGTCATGTATGGCAGCGTTACATAACTGATTCCAGTATCTAGGCGGCTTTCATATTGATTGTCACTGTGACAAAGTACGAAATGGGTCGGAATTTAAATTCCTTGACTGTACATCGGTGGACCTTACGCCTTTTGTAATAAGGTCCACCGATGTACAGTTAGGAATGTTGCTGTCGTACAATTAGATTTCAAGATGATATTGATATACAGGATGTGTCTGACCATGGGGCTTTAAATCCAGGGTTCGATTCTACTCGCTAAACTGAGCTACTTTTATTATGGCACCAACCCCGAAAACACCAAAAAAAAATTGTACTTTTTCATACATTTTGGCTGATCAGATGTCGACGTTTTCTATGGAAAAGCCAAAAAAATTTCCCCGACTTTAGGGTTGGTCCCATAGTAAAAGTAGCTCAGTTTAGCGAGTAAAATCAAGCCCTGGATTTAAAGCTCCATGGTCAGACACACCATGTACATAGTGGTGGTACTAGTGCTCGACATGCTAATGCCCAATAGATGACACCCTGCTGTCACCTCTATTGACAATGACTTAAGTTTCAAGATGACATGTACTGGGACCGCGTCGACCACCAGTACCACCATATGTTTGATGTACTTTTGCGCTAAAAATTGTGTTTTTATTTCAGGAAAAGCTATCGATTATATGGTAAGTCGAACACATTTTAAATAATATATATAAAAATCTAAGACTATTATAAATATGTTTTTTTTTCCTTTTAAACTAATTACTATTTAAATTACACGGATAATTATCAAAGTTAATTAATAAAGAACATAATTTGATTAACTTGTATGTAATTGACCTATAAAAAGGTCTCCTGTTCCATTCTAATTTGAACTTTATGTTGACAACATAAAATTTAATTTCGCTTGGCAAGGTTTGACGTATGGGCGGCTAGAGGATAATTTTATTTTTGTCACTATTCAAATTATAGGTAGGCTCTCAAGTGTCAAACGTAAAACGAATGTTACGCACCAAAGAGGTTAAAATTAATGATGAAATCATCACGAATGATAAAGAACTGACAAAAACAAATGAAAACCTGAACAACGATGAAGATTTGCCTGATGATGGATTCAACAGCGGTGATTCAAATCATGATCTCTACGATGAAGATGAGGGTCTACATGGTTATGATAAGATGTCTCCTGGGTGCGGCGAGAAGATCCAGCTGGAGAATCCTGACAAGAAGGAATATTTAGTACGAAATGTTGATATTGGTGGTGGTTTTAATAACTTTGGTGGCGGACACATAGTACATATGAAAATGCTGTTAACTGATTAACTAACTAAATCAAATACTTTTGTACACAAATATGTTTCAGTACATTACTTTTCAAATCTTTCTACACTGACTTAAAATTATAACTACTTTGCTTAAGAATTTCGTGGTCAGTGGAAGGAATGTCGATCAATGTCGATATTTTTTAGAAATAAGCTACTTATTTTGATTTGAATTTCAATCAAATTTTGAAGAACAGAATTATTCAGATAAGAATTTTGGTTTTTGGTGGATGGTGGCGGGTTAGTATAATGGATGGGCCATGGTGATAAAGAGGATCTACATGGTTAAGATGTCTCTTGGGTGTGGGGAGAAGATTCAACTGGAGAATCCCGATAAGCAGGAATATTTAGTACGAAATGTTGATATTGGTTTTAATAACATTTCTGCACTGACTTAAAATGATGATGGAGGGAGTCTACAAGAAGATACAGTTAGAATCCTGATAAGAAGTAATGTTTAGTACGAAATGCTGATATTGGTGGTGGTGATATGGTGGTGATATTAACATTGGTGGTGGAATTGATACATTAATTTATAGAATATGTGTAGAGTTAAAAATAATATACGAGTACAAAACAACAACAAAATAAATTACTGCTGGTCCTATTTTGATTCCTTGTTAATTGAAAGCCGTTTTAAATTTTTTTAATTCGAAAAATTTAGATTTTCTGGTGGATGTGTTATAATTTTGTTCTACCTGATCTACAACTTAATTTTTCACACAATCGCTTAAATTAAATTATTATAGTTTATTGATAAAAACAAAGAAAGAAATAAACAAACATAATAAAACAAAAAAAATCTATAGATAAAAAAATTAATCAGTCTCGATTAAAACATCGCTTAAATTATATCTGAAAGCATGAATCATTTGGGAAGTACGAGTAGGTACTCCCATATATAATTTTCATAAAATAAAATTTAGTGGACCTTTTAACGGTGACAGTCAGTTTGGTGTAGTCGACTTAAAAGACATTTCAGAATTATCTGGTGGTCGGGTGGGGAATGACTTTGTCTAAATGGGCCCACTGATTAACAGTCCGCCGGACGGTATCGGCCTGTCAGTTATTCGGAACTGTCAAAATGTTGTTCTAACTGACAGGCCGATATCGTCTGGCGGCCTATTAGTCAGTGGTCGGCTTTAGACATTTCAGAAATGTATGGGTTGGGGAATGAGTCAGTGGTCGGCTTTAGACATTTCAAAAATGTCTGGTGGTCGGGTGGGGAATGAGTTTGTCTAAATGTTATTGTCTTGTTTTAAGCATTGGCAGATTCCCCTGAGTCGTCGCTTCAGGGCCTTGAAGCTGTGGTTTGTGCTGAGGAACTATGGCGTCACCGGTCTTCAGAAGCATATTCGAGAGGTAACTTGGTAATTTATAGTAGTAGTAGTAGTAGTAAGCACTTTATTTTATGTAAATCTGTTTTACACAACACAGATTTACATAAAATTTACAGAACTAAAGGTAGGCGAACTTATCCCTATAAGGGATCTCTTCCAGCTAACCTTCGAGCAGATGAGGGGAGAATTTAAAATAGGTAGACAATCTTACGTCTGTTACGTACTTATTTGTTATTTAATTTAAGATAATCTGATTTGTCATCATAATCAAACAAATTGCCTAAGTATCTACCTATCTAATCAATGAAAGGTCAAAAAATTTGAAAAAATAAAAATTCATTGTCAACATAACTCAAGAGTAGAACTTAAACTCTTTTGTTTTTTTTGGTTACTTGACTGGTAACTTAATTAGTAAATCGATCATATCAAGATCAAATCTTCACGGAGTACCTACATTTTTTTTAGAAATGTTTTTGAGGTTTCTATCGGTTACAAGAACTTTGTCTTTTGTCTACCATAAGTAAGTAAATAAACTGTATTGCTCCAATAACAATATTTTTACCATAAAAAATTACAATGAAAGTTAAGAAGAAATTTATAAAAATTATTGCTAAAAAGCGATCTCTTCCAGACAACCTTTGGGTAGTGTGATATTCAATCCGCGAGTTTTCGTTTCAGAGCGTTCGTTTGGCGCAGAAGTTTGAGGCGTTGGTTTTGGCTGACCAGCGGTTCGAAATCCCGCAACCAAGGAATCTAGGTAAGATTTTTGTATTATAATGAGTACTAGTTAGGGGTTGTGCACAAATCACGCGAGGTGTTTTCTGCTACTTTTTGACTCCCTCTCCCCCTTGGTGATATTTGGTGAGGTTTTTGGCTACCCCTCCCCCCGGACAACCTCACGTATATTTTTTTTAATTTTTTACATTCGACCTAATTTTAAGATAAATAGTCATCATCATCGTCATCATTTCAGCCTATATACGTCCCACTGCTGAGCACAGACCTCCTCTCATGCGCGATAGGGCTTGGGCTATAAGTAGTCCCCACGCTAGGCCAATGCGGATTGGGGACTTCACATACACCTTTGAATTTCTTCGCAGATGTATGCAGGTTTCCTCACGATGTTTTCCTTCACCGAAAAGCTAGTGGTAAATATCAAATGATATTTCGTACATAAGTTCCGAAAAACTCATTGGTACGAGCCAGGATTTGAACCCGCGACCTCCGGATTGAAAGTCGGGCGTCATATTCACTCGGCCACCACTGCTTATGAATAGTATTGTACATATATAGAAAACCTTGTTTATTTTTTTATTTTCGTTAAATAGACTCGCTATTTTGAAGTGCAGAGTGAAGATTTATGTTTAACGAAACCGAGAAAAAGTATATACCTACTCATGTGGTAGCTGTAAACATTTTGATAATAATTACTACAAAGGCCGAGAAATAGGGGATTGACGGAGGACTGTGATATAAAGGGCCGGCCCAGTGTGAAGTAAAGTTCAATGTACGTGCAACGTAACGAAGGCAATGTAGTACGAACATCCATTGCCGACGCGGTGTTTCGCAGCTTATCATTACGAGTACGATATTTGCACGCAATGTTTGAGAAAAATATTTTATTTTTATCTTTCTAATCTGGTTTTTTTAAGGCATGGTGGCCTTCCGCATGAAGGGCGACAACGCCCTCACCGAGCGTCTCCTCAAACGTCTCAACGCCCGCGGCTATATTCACGCCGTACCGGCCTGCTTCAAGGGCACATACGTCATCCGTTTCACCGTGACGTCACAGAGGACTACCAATCAGGACATACTTGGTAAGACAGTAGTAGGCAGTAGAAGAGAGAGAGGGCTACGTTCATGCCGTGCCCGCCTGCTTTAAGGGCACATACGTCATCCGTTTCACTGTGACGTCACAGAGGACTACCAATCAGGACATACTTGGTAAGACAGTAGTATAAGAGAGAGAGAACGGTGGTAAGAACGGTGTCTGAGTATAGTCGTTCGATTTGTAGCTGGCCTCGACCGGCTAATCCTTGTCTATTATTAAATAAAACCGTTTGTGCTACGGACCTGTATAAATAATGGTTCGGTCCCTTTAATTTAACCGGTTATTGAATTACAATGCCTATGGAAATTGCGTGGCCCATCTACGGTTACTGATTGCCGGCGAACCACGCTAAAGAACCAGTCTAAAATGATGTCACCGAGATGCCTAACAAAGAGCGCAGTTACATCGGTTTTTCGAGCGTTGGACTCGCTCGCGCCTGAGTGCCAATTAGAATCATACGACCTTTTTTTTTAGGTAGTAGCACGCGCGGTTTTACTTAACAATAGACAAAGGATTAGCCGGTCGGGGTCAGCTACAAATCGAACAACTATTACTAAGTTTAAGGGGTCAACCTGACCTAACCTAGCATCTTACATAGGCACATGGATAAGTGTGAGACCGACTACTAATGTATAAGCAGAACCAGCACCTATAACAGTTATCGAAAAGCGTAAACTATAGCAAAAAGAATAGATAGTATAGAGGGGTCCTGTCATTGTAAATTTTGTAGTCACTGTTTTACTGCCTTCTATCGACACACGACTAAAACTCAAAATGAAAACGTATAAAATTATCAAAAAAATTTATATATTATGGATAAATGATTTTATTATTTTTATATCATTTTGATCGATGTTAATTCACTGATATTTATGTGTTAAAATTGTTAAATATGAAACGGTGTCAAGCCATCTAGCCGAGCATAGGCTAAAGGTGTGTGCGGGATCTATCCGAGAATGACTTTTTCTTGATTTCCGAGGCACGTTTTTTCCTTAGACTTTATTCATCTTACACGAAGTTACATATGTCTTTGACTATAGTCTACAGCGAGTATAGTGTAGTGTAGTGGTAGAAGGACTACCTACAGCCTGCCACAAAAGAGTAGAAATTAAAAAGTCCCGTTCTTTTATATAAATTGATTTTAAAGGAACGACAGTGTTGCCACTTTTTAATCTCTACTGTTTTTTGCCAGGCTGTATGTATACTAGTAACCTTTAAGTAGTATAAATATTCATATTATTACTATTTATTGTACATATTATCTGTCTCTTTCAGATGATTGGAACGAGATTAAGAAAGTGGCTTCTGAGATCCTGATGGAGGTCTTCGGATCTGACAATGGCAACATCGTCGTGCACAAGAAGCCTAGGATCTCTCTCAAAGGTATATTTCGCATTTTATTATTATTTCATAATAAAATGCTATAAAGTCTAAACATATAATATATATGTTTAGGCAGAAGTTTTATTTATATCCTTTTTTTCCTCACAATTGTAATGGCGGTACAGCATTTACGAACTCATGTTAGTTAAGCCCTTGCCTGCGGCTTCGGGCGTCAATTCACACTCGTTTGAAAATTCTTGTTCATCGCCCTTAATCAGGCGTAGCTCACTCCGCGATTTCGTCGCTTTGCAACAGGTAGCTACAAGTACATCCGTCTCACACCAATTTTGGTGGCTAGCTATAAGACGTGCCTGGTGCTGTCGCCCCCTATAGTTCGTTTTTTTAGCATTAGAAAGAACTTGGAAGAAGATAAGCGATTTTGACATGTCTTTTAATTCAAAAACGCTTTTTAAAAATCACTAACTATTACTTATGAAAGCAGAAGAATATAAATGATCGTATTAGATTCATAATTGTTACATATTTGCAGTAACTTATTTTTAAAATGTGTTTTACAATTAAAAGATACATCAAGATTGTTTACCTTATTTCTAATGCTAAAAAAAACGAACTATAGCGGTCATATCTGTCCTAATCGTAACAGACGCGTTTAGTTAGAGAGTGAATCTTCTATACCTAGTACTATTATTTATTCTGTGCCTTAATACACATTTTGCTAATTTAATTACAGAGACTCGTGAGCTGAATGCGACCTTCGGCACCAGTCTACTCCTGGCCAACAGCCCGATGAGCCCCAAGATAGTGAACGGCACCCACGCGGCCATCTGCGACTATGAGCAGGTGCTCACATCCTGCGCGCAGACCTTCGCGCAGCTTAAGATGGAACCGAAGGACAGTCCTGGTAAGAGAGATTAAATCGCTTAGAGATAGACCAAGAGAAGTCTGCAACGATTTTGGTAGCAGTGCAAGTGTTATTTAGACGTCATAATTTCATAGAGGTTTGACGCTTAAAATAACACTTGCACTGCGTGTACTATCAAAATCGTTGCAGACTTATCTTGGTTCAACTCTATGTACACAGGGGCTTTCCATGAGCTGTCCCGTACAAACTAATCCGTTGCGTAATAAAATTGCTCTTTTTAAATTATTGTTTTCTTATAGGTTGGTCAAAAGAAAAACACACTTAGAAATTTTCCTTATAGCGGTTTTTAGGGTTCCGTACCCAAAGGGTAAAACGGGACCCTATTACTAAGACTTCGCTGTCCGTCCGTCCGTCCGTCTGTCACCAGGCTGTATCTCACGAACCGTGGTAGCTAGACAGTTGAAATTTTCACAGATTATGTATTTCTGTTGCCGCTATAACAACAAATACTAAAAACAGAATAAAATAAAGATTTAAATGGGGCTCCCATACAACAAACGTGATTTTTGACCA
Source organism: Cydia fagiglandana (assembly GCF_963556715.1). Lineage (NCBI taxonomy): Eukaryota > Metazoa > Arthropoda > Insecta > Lepidoptera > Tortricidae > Cydia > Cydia fagiglandana. The sequence goes on from NC_085956.1 coordinate 1,540,403, forward strand.
AAGTTAAGCAACGTCGGGCGGGGTCAGTACTTGGATGGGTGACCGTTTTTTTTTGCTTTTTTTTGTTTTTGTTTTTTTTTGCATTGTGGTGCGGAACCCTTCGTGCGCGAGTCCGACTCGCACTTGCCCGGTTTTTTAATAAGGCGAGAGACAGAAGGACGGACAGCGTAAACTTAGTAATAGGGATTTTATAGTTACTCTTCAGGTACAGACCCTAAAATAACAGTTATTTTAGGAAAATTTCTAAATGTGTTTTTCTTTTGACACAACCTACAACAGCAAATAATAAAAAAAATGTGTAAAGGTACGGAACCCATAAGGCGCGAGTCCAACTCGCACTTGGCAAACTTTTTTTCATAAATTTCTAAGCGAAGTTGATATCTGCTTATTTTCTCCCGCTTCATATTATTTTACTAACTCTAACTAACACTCCTTAAATCAATCAATCAATATCATTTATTTGCAAGAATACTTACAGCCTGGCAAAAAAAAAGTAAAAATTAAAAAGAGGCAACACTGTAGTGTCGTCCCGTTCTCTCATATAAATTGATTTGAAAGGGACGACACGACATCGACAGTGTTGCTACTCTTTAATTTCTACTCCATTTTGCCAAGCTGTAACTATATCTTTAAAGTTACAGGATGTTCTTGTAGAATATCAGAATTCTAATTATACATTTTGAACTTTTTTTTTTTTATTATGCATGGGTTTACTTATGGCCACAGACTAGCCGAGGCGTAGACGTGGCCTACGATGGAGCGAGCTCGCCCAGAAGGTGCCTGTTCACTCTTGATTTGAAGGTTGCCGGGTTATAAGAGCACGGAAATATAGACGCCGGCAAGGAATTCCATTCCTTGGCAGTGCGCATAAGGAAAGTAGAAGCAAAGCGCTTAGTGCGAACTGTGATTAAAATGAAGCTTTTTGACCCACCTTTTCTTATTTTGCACGCATTAACATTCCTGATGTTGATCACGTCGATGATATTGATAATGATTAGAGATGGGCCGAATATTCTGTAATTCTTCGGTATTCGGCATATTTTTCAATGTTCGTATTCGGTCGAACGGCCGAATATTTACCGAATAAACAATTTTTTTAAGGGCGTCCGCTAGTTCGCGCGGATGCACTTCGCGATCAGAGGGCCTACCGCGAACCACGTTCGACGTGTTGCCTCCCTGACACACTTACGTACGAATTTACAAGTGTGACAGAAAAGCAACACGTCGAACGTGGTTCGCAGTAGGCCCTCAGGCATGAGACGTTTCAGTTTCTTTTCATAAACATTCCCGGTCGATCGAGAGGAGAAGGGTTAAAAACAGGTTTTGAGTGCAGACCACGGACCTGAATGAACTTGTTTTCAGCGTTTTATGTAGTTTTAGTCCAATCAAATATTCGGTTCGGTATGAGCTGAACCGAATATTCGTATTCGGCAAACTCCATATACAGCCCATCTCTAATAATGATGATGATATAACCAGAGATGCGTCGTCGCATCCGCGCGATCAAGATGTGCGGGAAGAAGCTCTCCCTGGACTCCTGCATGGACATGGTCCAGGGGATGATGGTGGAACAGTCCCTCCCACTCTGCCACGAAGAGGGGGAGGATGTCTCTAACGGTTGGTGGTGGTTTCTTTCACTTGGCTATAAAACTGGACTAACAGTTCGATTTTTTTAGCATTACAAAGAACTTGCAAGAATGTAAGCGATCATGACATGTCTTTTAATTGAAAAACGCTTTTTATAAATCAAAAACTATTACTTATGAAAGCAAAAGAATATAAATGATCATATTAGATTCATAATTGTAACATATTTGCCGTAACTTATTTTTTAAATGTCTTTTTCAATTAAAAGACACATCAAGATTGTTTACCTTATTTCTAATGCTAAAAAAACGAACTATAAGGCTCGGCCAAGACATTAAGCGACTTGCGGGAGCGATAACCATAGGTTGGAGACAGGCACAGCGATCGGACCTTTCGTTCCCACCTGTGGTTGTCGCTGCCGCCGTCGCAAGTCGCTCAATGTCGTGGCCGAGCCGTTAAGAGGAAAAAGAACGGCCGCTCTCCGTACAAACGTAGACCTCGATTTCCTCTTTGGATATTGATATTCTGAAAAATACTTTAAATTACTTATTTTAATCATAGCTATGTATACGTTTGATTTTTTTAGATTTTTTGATTATTGTAAAAAGCAGATTTCAAACAAAATTTAAATGCTCCTAAAACTTCGAAAAAAAATCAAACTTAGATAGCTATGGTTGATACAACAAATTATGTCAAAAAAATTTCAAAAATGTTGGTATCCAGAGAGAAAAATGAGGACTACGTTTGTATGAAAAGGCGATTTCGCGCGGGCCCTCCATCCTCGTCTTAATGCATGTCTTCTTCAAGACTTTTGAGACTCATGTTTATATCTTTGTGTTTTGTGTATTCGCTATCTAATTCAGGCTTTTTAACATTTTTTTGTAATTATACCTACACTTCATAGCATCAGTTCGGTTGATACTTTTTATTACATCACCTTTTAATTCTGATTAAATATGTATAACCTTCCGCTCTGCTGTTATTGTCGCTTATCCTTTTATTATTTGCTGTTGTGTTGTTTTGTTTTGTTGTGTGTTTGTTGTTTTTTTTTTTACTTATTTTGCTCATTGTATTCTAGGTGAGAAAGTAAACAACTATGGATCCAAATAGATTAATGTGTGAGTAGTTTTGAGTTTTTGGTGGTTGGCTCTTAATATTAAGTACGTATTTACCTAACTTTAAAGTTTCTTCTACCTACTGAGTATTAGATTATACTAGATTTATATTTTATTCAGCATTATGAGAGCTTCAAGTTCATTTATTGTTATTCTATCTTTATTTTGCTGGTAGTGTTACTATTGAAATCGAAATCCTTAATTGAGTCTATTTGACAGTAATGCAATGCCCATGTTAAGACCAAATATATTGAATAGTAACCTTTTCATAATATAACATACCTAATCTATGAGTAATAAATATGTTAACTTATTTAATATTATAATTTTGTTTAACTAATACATAATTATTAACTTTAATATATTATATTTTTCTATTGACGTCGTTTTTTTCTATAAAGTAAATTGAACTCCAGGATCGAGCCCCGGTGACAGGTCCTCGCTGTCTCCTTCACCTGTCACCATCAAAGCAGACGCCAGCCCGGAATCGAACCAGCTACAACTCCCCACCAGGCAATACCGCTCCAAATCCGTTGACGTCTCCTTAACTGGTCTCAAACTCGACGACGCTAAAATAACCATTGATGTTAAAAACAATGAAATAATAATAACACCTACAGGCTCAAAAGCTATCACCGATCCAATCAATGATACACAGAAATCAGTACACTTCAGCGATCTAGAAGAAAAATTAAACATTGGAGACAAAATCACTCAGGCATTCGAAAATTTCCAAGACGGTCTGCAAATGCTTAGCGAATTTAGACCGAATGACAATGAAAATAAAGTTGAAAATAAAGATGAATGTGATACTAAACTCACTATTAGAGGCCCCGGTAGTTATATTAAGAAGCTAATTCAGCAGTTTAGTGAGGATCCTTTTGGAACTGAAGATGCTAAGCCAGAAGCTGATAGAGGCAGCTCAAGCCAAACGATAAAGGAAAAAGCTGACGCTATTTGTAAAAAATGTCTACATTACAAGGGTAAGATGTCTAAGTAAATGTGTAACTTGGCAATAATAATTACGGCAATGGAAACGGTGTGTTTAAATGTTTAGGTAAACTAAATATCGAAAAAAAATTTAGATGTCGATTATTTTGCAATGTGATTTAAGTTTTAGATAATACAGTTAAATTAATACAATATTTTAAATCGGTGTTCAAAAATGATATAAAAATATTATTTCGTCGTCAAATATTGGTATAGTTCGTAGCTTTGTAACAGAGCTCGACGGCTAATCCTATTGTCTATTGTTAAGTAAAACCGCACGTGCTACTTACCTGCAAAAAGGGTCAATTATTCTATTTGGCACCTGAGCGTGGGCTAGTCCAACGCTCAAAAAACCAGTGTAGGTGCGCTCTCTGATAATCTCGATGACACATTTTAGACTGGTTCTGTAGCGTTCGACTCGCCGGCACTCAGTAACCGAAGTACGCAGGTTTTTATGCAGGTGGTTGTGGCACGTGGCACGAGCGGTTTTACTTAACAACAGACAATAGGATTACCTCGAGCTTTATTAGAAACCAACGAACTATATCATTTTAAGTTACACGAAGGAATTCGAGTAAGGCAGTACATATAAGTATATATAACTTGAATGTCGTGAGTGAAATATACTCGATTATATTTGATTTTTTTTTCACATTTAGAAATGTTTCGCTTATAAGTGTTGTAATATAGCTTACTGAGCTAAGTTTCTTAAATCTCTTCAAAATAATATTGTCGATTGTATATTCAACGTATCGTAGCCAGAATTGTTAGAAAAAGGTGTTGTTATTCTAATTCATAAGTGCATTAAACTCGTTCAAATATTAGTAAGAAGACAATTTATAGGTACCGAAGCTTGCGCTCCATGAGTCGTATTCTGATTTTAATTACAGGTTATGAATTTGATCTACATTTGCTATGGATCTGTGTGATGCCGTGAACTATTGTTTAATTATGTATATCGTCGCCTAGTACCCATAGTACAAGCTTTGCTTAGTTTTGGGCTAGGTTGATGTCTGTAAGATTGTCCCCAAATATTTATTTATTTCTGTGGTCCCATAAGTAGTTCGCAGAAAGCGTCTGGTCAACGTAACTGGTGACCGAAGAGCTGGCGGCTACCTCGCACAACGTATCAGTATTGCGACACAGCGTGGAAATGCCGCCAGCATCCATGGTACAATGCCTCAGGGGCCTATTTTAGATTTAAGCTAGTTATTAATTTCGTTTTATAGTACCACTGTATATATCTTGTATGTAAATAAATGTTTTTTTTATTTCTTGTTTAAAAAATAGATCAAATTGATAACCTGTTACTACAGACATATTTTTGCTATTATTCCGTTGCATTATCTAGAAATAATATAAACATATATGTAGGCCTTGGAGCAATACCGGCTTCCGAAGATGTAGGCTTTAATTAAAAATATCTAACTAAATAGCAGCTAGTGGTGGTACTATTTTTTGCTGAATTTCAGCACAATTAATTAAGTATCAAGCAGAAACGACAGCGGAAGATGCTATTAAACTTAGAAACTAATTAATATAATATTAAATATTCGCTGTATTAGGTAAGGTCTTGGTAGCTCAGATGAAAGAGCAGCGGGCTAGCGATCTGGTGGTCATGGGTTCAAGCCACCCAAGACACAAATTTTCTATTTTTAATTTGTTTCTAAGTTTATTCGGCACAATTTCATTTTACTTACGCTAAACAGAATAATGAGGGTTTCCGCGATCGAGTTTTTCACTAGATGACAGCACCGTGGCGAGAGGTCTAGCTGTCATACTCCACCAATCATGTTTAACCATGTTTTTTTTATTGGTGGACTTTGACAGCAGCTGTCAAAAAGACCTATCGTCACGGTGCTGCCATCTAGTGAAAATCTCGATCGCGGAAACCCTCATTACATGTTGCCGCTTTATTGAGTACATGTACTCACATTTAATCGTTTAAGTGCCTATGAGAATACATTTGATAGTAGGTATATTAGATAAAATTGTGTAGGTTATAATAGTGCTTACAAAAAAAATCTTGGTACTTATTTCTGTAATGTAAAATGTATAAAAAGCAATTCGATAATTGCAATAAAAATGCCCCAAAAAACTTGTAATGTAAGCTTAGTTAAATGGGCTGGGTAGAAAATATAGTTATAATATTTATGAATAGGTTAACAAAGCACAATATTTTTATGTATATATGTTGTTAAGTCTTTTTTTGTCACTTTAAGCGGTGGTTTTGCATTATATTAATTTAAAAAACCTAAGCTCCGAAACTAATAATTATATATTGTATAGTTATTTAATGCGTGGATCAATATAGAATATATACCGGGTGTGGCCTCTAACAAGAGCAAATAATTAAAACATAGATTATACTCCTCAAACGGCGACACTTTTGTTCAACAACTTTTAAAAATTATGTAATATTTAGACTCCCTATCTTTCATACAAAATAAATATTATTTTCAATGGACGCCATGGCCACGCCATATCATTGTGATTGACGTTGCTTGTCACGCCTTAAACATTACAAAATTCGCAATACATTGCGTCTTAGAATAAACTTTAAAGTGTATTAAAAATCAAACCACAAGTAATTTTTAAAAGTCGCTGAACTAATGTTGGTCAATATGAGGAGTACAGCCTACGGTTTAATTTTTTGCTCATATTACAGGCAACACCCGGTAGATAGACAGATATAACACTCTTTATTAGCACACCTCATAAAAATATTTTATTTAAGATAGAGGCATAAATATATTAATAATTATTAAAACATAATGAACTATCAATGTTTAAACGCAATGTAACGAATTCACTTTGGTTTTAAAATGGCATTTAATATTATTTTACTTTTCACTATTCCGTCAAAAATTATCTAAATATATTTATATGCTTAATTACATGTTTATTTTTAATAGTTCACGTGACTTGAAAACTTTCAAATCGATATCTAAATGTAATCACTGAAAATTAAATGTAAATGTTTACTATATATATATATATATATATATACCTAAAATATATAATCCTAAATGCATATTTACAAGTTTCAACCGCATAATTTAAATACATTTACCCACATAATCACTGTTAAACTATTTGAATATAATATAACTCATGCTGTATTGTGATTCAAAATATATAATAATATTTAAATTATATACGTATAATTAATGAAAATCTATTACTTATTTAATATGCTGTTGTGTGAGGTTATTTGGAAATTACGTGATTGTTTAAAATTAATTAAATAAATTATTTTAAAAAACATTGAGAAATAATAATTGTATGACATATTTTACACAAATCGACCTAGCCTCACAATTAGCTAAGTTTTGTGGCAATATTTCTACCTGTGGAAACTTGTAATTGGCTTACTGTTTCTATGTTTTTACCTAACTTGTTACTCTTGCTGTAAGTTTTCCAAACAAATAAAATTAAATAATAATTATCATTAATTCTGACTTTTTAAATAAATAAAAGTTTCCAAATAACCATATTCAACAATAATTTGTATATTCTCAAACTCAAACTGCTGTGCTTTATCAATAATGTAGTTAATTCTTGTATTAGAAATAAGATAATTTACTTTAAGTGCATAAATAAAATCATAAAAAAATAGCCACAAAGTTATTGTCAAAAAGCTTATGATGTAGATTAGAGATTTGTGGAATATATTCGATGCAAATGATTTTGTGTTTTATTAAATTGCACTGGTATTAATTTATTGCCCCTTGTTAGTACATACAGATCCAGGTGGGGTAAACACAGGGTAATTTCTGGGTCGTGATCCAGAACCACTTTTTCTGACTCTGTAAATGATCCACATTATCATATGGTAGTATTTGATTAAAAGATAATTACTTTAATTATTCTTATTTTTCAAGTAAAATTAATGTTATACTAAGTAATTATTAGCACCCTATGACTTTTGACATACGCTGTATGAAAAGCGAAAAGACGTCACATTGAGTAGGGTCACCAAATTGTATGCAAAAATGTTTTTTCCTACTTGTCATCTGGAAAAAAATCATCATTATTGGTGATAAACAATAATTAACAACATCATTAGGCTCATCTTTGGATTCTGTATGATGTCTGGTTCTCTTGCTCCACGACCCCGAAATCACCCTGTTTAGACAAGGGTAAATATAAAACAAGGGTAAATATAAGACAAAGTTTTTGGGTGTTAAAATTTAGTCTTATTTTTACCCGTAACTATCTTATATTTACCTCACCTGACCCTACTTATCTGGGTGTATCCACCAAGTTTTATATTTTTAATATTTAAATAATTTGATCAATCGATCAAATAACTTAAATCAATTAAAACATGCTGACAGTGACAGCCAACATTAATTATGAATTAATAGAAAAGAGTACACTAATAAAAAAACAGTTGTATTTGATTATTTTAATAAATGCATAACAGTCGTAGGATTATTAACATTGTCTACTTATTTTTAATTCATAAATTATTGAGCGTTTCATATTTTTACATAACATATACATTTTCTATAAAATGTAAATCCGAAATGGTACCTATATTTTTATGAACTTTTATAGCAAACAAATTATTTGAGTACTTTAAATAATTCATGAGATATATTAATCATGGAACAATTATTTTCGAATAAATAGAAAATATAATCGTTGTCGAAAGACATTTTCAAAAATAACAAAAGCTGACAGGAACAATATTTAAATTAATATTATTATACATTTTCAGTTCTTAAATATTAATTATATTACTATTTAACAATAAATAAATGCATTTTAATGTACAATAATTACTAAAACTACTAAATATACAAATGTATATTACAAATGCAGAAAATGACACAGTAGAAAGTGTTTTAAGATCAAATGTTTATATTATTTAAAAATGCCCAAAAGAAAAATACGCGTAAATTAATTATATCAAAAAGTTATTTAAAAAAATATACATGAAAAATTTTATCAGTTTAAATAGAGAGATTAGAGAGCTGTTATTCATAAATACAAAATTTCATTAATTTAAAACACGTAATCTGAAAACACTTTCATTTATTTACAAAATAATTGCATAGTCTCATTAAAATTATATAAAAAAACAATTTAAGGGTGGGTGGACAAACGTCATTTTATTTAAGAATAATTTAAAATAATTGAATTTTTATTAACACATTAATTAATGATACGAATGCTACTTAAGAATTGATTCTTATTATTTCATTTATGTCTCCTAAATTTGGCAAAACTGAAATAAGTATTTACGTTGTACGATACACGTGTGAAACGGTATTTCCTTTTTTCCGCACTTGTATCGTAAATAACTATTGTGAAACCAAAAAATAATGACTAGAGGGCGGAGTACCGGTGGCAAATTTCACACAAAAGGTATGGAGTCGTTTTTATAATTATTATTTTAGGCTTGAATAATAAAATTATTCATTTACCTAATGTACTTAGTATGGTACCTACTCGTAAAGTGGAAGTAAGTACCTAACATTTATTTTCATAAATCGATTTCAGGAACACCTAAATATTATGTCGTAAATGTTTTGGGTTATTTTTCAATTTCTTTTAACAAAGTCACCATTCATCGATATAATATTTTTTACCATATGCAACCTTTTCAAAAAGTTACTAATTTACAAATTTATGAGACATTTAGAAACTAATAATGTCTAGTATTTAGTACCTAATGATAATGTTTTGATAAGAAAACATATTATTATGTATTATAGATATTAACAACATATTACATTATATTTGTATGCTCGTAAGATAATTTCTATAAGTTCCTAAAATTATTATGCAAAATTAATCATTTATTCGTTATTTATTTAATCATAAGAATACTTAGGCGACTCCATACCTTTTGTGTGAAATTTGCCACCGGTACTCCGCCCTCTAATAATGACTTCAATCAGAATTGTCAATAACGTAAATAGCATAAGTCTGAATGACAAACGATCATGGTGTCAAAAATACTAGATATTTTTTTAAATGAAGTTCTCTGCATGGTTGAGGCTTAACACTTTGAATACCACGCGGTGTGCGGCGCTTCATCGTGAAACTTACTCCATCTTCTGTTTTACTCCAATGAAGGCGTAATTAGAGTGACAGAGAAAGCTCGCAATTTACGAATTTCGATTTTCGCGGTTATAGCCCTTGTCGGAATGTACGAAGGTTGATTTTGGGCTGTAGCCTCGCGCGTCAGTTGACGTCTTTAAAGGTCAAAGAGTATGAGATGGCGTTGCAGTGTAGATTCGTTTTTTGAATAGCAACCAGTGTTTTTCGTTTCAAATCTAAATGAGGGGTATCTTTCCAAAAGGGCGTATGTCTCTATGGTCACCATACAAATAGAGTCGGACCAAAAAAAGTCTGCAGCGGATTTGATAGCCCACGCAGTGCAAGTGTCATTTATATGTCAATATTTCATAGAAGTTTGACGTTTACAAATAACACTTTCACTGCAAGGGTTATCAAATCCGCTGCAGACTATTCTTGGTCTGACTCTAAGCCCTTTTGAAGACTCCTCAAATGCTTAAAGACGAGCAGGCCTTCCATGGTTCAATACGGGTTCTTGTTAACAATTTTTTTTAACGTTTTAACTTGTCATTTTTAGACAAATTTGCCATGAAGATGCCGGGCATAGCGCATTTTATACCGTGTGACATCTGGCCCGCACAATAAAGTTTACCCAAAATTCCGGTAGATATCGCTGCACAGAACGAGGCGATTTCTGAATTCCGATAACGATATTTATACAACGCTTTTACTTATGTGACGTTATCTACGAAAAGGCTGCTCGCTGGGATGTGAAAGTTTCTAAAAAGTTGTCACAATTTTCAGGAAAAAAACTTTTTTTATAATTGGAAAATTTCGATAAAATTTCTCCGAAAAATTTCCAATAGGAAAGGACCATGGGCAACTTTGTATGGAGCCTGGTCCAAAAACCAATAGAAAAGAGAGTTAGGTCATTAGATAGGTATCTATATGTACTTCATTTCGTTATATGGGCACAAAGCGGAATTCCATTGCAGAACTGAGATATTGGTATTTTAGTCGAAATGTCGTCACCCTTATTACCTGGGCAATAGAGTCCAAGTAAGTAAATCAATGCTGCAGGGTAGATATTCGCGCACCGCCGTGCGGACGCGGCGTAGGGGATTGTCGCGCGCGCCCGGCGGTGAACTGTTTTGCCTAGGTAATAAGGAAGAAGACATTTTTACTATAATACCAATATCTCAGTTCTGCAATGGAATTCGGCTTGGTGCCCATAGAACGAAATTAAGTTCATAGAAATACCTATCTAACTACCTAATTCTCAACTCTATTGGTTTTTGGACCATTTTGACGCATAATCCTTTAGCAATTTTGGTAACTCCGACGGCACATCGTCAGTAGCCGCATTTGCATTGGAACAATATTCTCTTTTATAGTTTCCCCTCTGGGTTGGAAGGTCAGATATCAGTCGCTTTCGTAAAAACTAGTGCCTACGTCAATTCTTGGGATTAGTTGTCAAGCGGACACCAGGCTCCCATGAGCCGTGGCAAAATGCCGGGATAACGCGACGAAGAATATTGAATAATGAATCTTTATATGATTACCATGCATTCTTCCACCGAAAATTGGTTTGAACGAGTTCTCTTTCATAGATAACATCACATATGTAAGGTTCCTCAATGCACTCCGGTGATGCTTCGCAGCCAAGGCTTGTAGAAGGTCGTCCGCATGTACACCCCGGGGAGGTATGGCGCCGCGCACTTGATGCCGTGGGAGACGGTGCCGACTAGCTGCCAGCGGCCATCGCCGCGTTGGAGGACGAGAGGCCCTCCGCTGTCACCCTGGAATATAAATCACATATTAATATAATATTTAAAACCTTCCCCTCTTCTTAAATGTGATGATTTAGGTGTGTGATGTGATGTGTGTGTGTTCTTTTTAAATGTGATGTCTACCCCAAACTTTTCCATACACTTTTCGTCAGGTAGTTGCCCAAATCTCTGTTTTGACATTTTGCTGGGACATCAGTTAGTCGCGACCACGACCAGTGAAACTTGTTTCGAAACGTCGGTAAATAAAGGTAATTGAATAAATTTCGCGTTAGACCCGTCTATAAATGTGATTTAATATGTGTTCACACATTGATGATGGTGGCCTAGCTGTAAACGTGGTTTTAACCCAGAAATCGTGGTTCCAACTCTGGTACGGTAGTTTCTAGCCCCCTTAAGGCTAATTTAGACGATGCGAGAACTCGCATGCAAGTTTCATACCATTGCGGGATTTGATAGATCGGTTGAATTGGACGTAATCCACAGTAAAATAGCATGCGAGTTCGCACGCCGTCTAAATCAGTCCTTATTCATAAACGTGCTACAAACCTCAATTAGCTAATAATAGTTTGTCTTTATCTGTCATTTTGACTTATGTATTTGTAAGAAAGGGATAAAATATAATTTAACTAAATCAGGCCCGTAAAGTTTTATGAATAAGGGGGTAGGAACTTTCTAGGTATCGAGGGTAAAGGTATGAAAAAGTGTCCGTCATAAAGATAGGACAGACGGGTCAATGCATGAAATTCTTCGTGCTTAACTAGTTTAGCTAATGATTAATTTCCTCTTTTTGAGTCGAAAGGTCAGATGGAAGACGCTAACGTACAAATAAGCATATGTGTTGAGTGGATCCTCCATTAGGGGAGACCGAGGTGAGTTGTGACAGAGAAGAGTTGTGACAGAGAAGAGTTGTGACATCGTCGATTTTTTGGAATCTATTAACTAGAAACTAGGTCGCAATAGCGCGCGTTTGTTAGTTCAAGTTACGAGCTAACAAACGCACACTGTTGCGATCTACTTTCTAGTTAATAGATTCCAAAAAATCGACGATGTCTCAACTCTCCTCTGTCACAACCCACCTCGGTCTCCCCTACCTAGCTGGGCCAAAAAATCCGGTGCAACGCCAGAAAAAGATAATTACTAGATGACGCTAGCTGTCAGGTTTCCAATAAGTACTTACTTCACAAGAATCCTTCTGTCCGTTGGCGTATCCTGCGCAGAGGAAGGAGCTGAGGATCTTCTTCGAGTGTCCTGCCGTCTGGAACATCTCTTGGCACACATTGTTTTCTATCACTGGTACCTGGAATGTTCGAAATTTTGGTCACACGCCTGGGTATGTCTATTTATTTTAAGAGAAAGAAATCGAACCTAGCATGAAAGTTTGAATAAACGATATCGAAGTACACATATTTAATTACACAGACGGGTCTACCGAGCTGAAACGTCGGAATTAAAGGTAAAAATAATGAAATTGTATCGCGGTAGACCGGTTTGTGTAATTAAATATGTGTACAAAACGAGAGTTGAAAGTGTGATATCGAAGTATTGTATGACTATGTAGAGATCACATACACATCACATATAATTATATTTCTATTAATAACGTATTATACCAAATTAGTTTTAGATTTATCTAAAGCATTTGATTGAGTGGATCACAGACAGCTTATTTCATAATGTGAATATTATTAGGTACTTAAGGTCTATACGATAACGTTTTACGTCCTGTCTTCATTTCTTAGTCATAAAACACAAACAACAGTAGTAAAGGGTGCATTACTGTTTTAAAGCTTGGAGTGCCTCAAGGCTCTATGTTAGGTCTACTACTATTTTTGATTTAAATATTTAAATGGCTGAGCCTAATAGATTTCTTAATATAACTATTTTAATATAAAAAATAACAATGTACTTTAAATACCTGTACTTCTTGTAACACAGCTGGCACGGCTCCGCCATACTTGAGGCGGCCCCAGCCCGTCACCGTCGCCATGCGGCCAGTGAAGTCACTCTCGTCTGGCGGCATGCAGATGGGCACTAGGAAGAAAAAAACATTTAACAATCTTGTGTAGGTACATACGTTAATTAGGATATGAAGAAAAAATCTTATGTAGGTAATGCTAAACTCTGTACCATAGGGAAATACAGGGTGTTTGGTACATCGTTTGCCAAATTAAAATGGCAGATAGCTTGAGTAATTTGCTATCTTCTCATGCCTAGAAAAACAAAATTGGCCATGGTTTTTTTTACTACTACGCAAGTAAAAATTTGAAATTTACGAAAAACTGTCATTGAAGTGATTTTTTTTTGCACCAATTTAAAAATTTCTAGGCCTGAGAAGATAGCAAATGACTCAACCTATCTGCCGTTTTAATTTGGCAATCGATGTACCAAACACCCTGTATAAGTAGAGAAAGAGTGGTAATTCCATGTCCACATACATCAGTTTTCTTACCAAAACGCGAGTTATTTCGTAGTCGACATCTGGTGGCCTAGCACGGTCGCGTTTTTATCCCTTGTCACCATGCCTGTCACGTTCTAACAAGTATATAAGTGCGAAAGGGACGCGCATAGTGATAGTCGATAAAAATGGAACCGTGCTGCGCCCGCTGGTGTCAAGTAGCGGTAGTGATAATTCCACTGCTTGACGTTAGATAATAGCAATATAATAAAAACATACCAAATATAAAGATTTTTTTTTTAATTTATTAAAAACATACGAAAAGAACGCTAAATCCTTTACCAATGTTTGCATCGAATTTAATAGGCCACTCCAACTCCAGTAACGCCAGATCGCTCAAATGTAGCAGCATCGTACTGCCTGTGCACGATGACGCGTTATGAGGCTCTTGCCTCTCTGTCGCACTTGTAAATTCGTACGTAAGAGTGACAGGGGGCAACACGTCGAACGTGGTTCACGGCAAGCCCTCAGGTGTAATGAGATGTCGTTCGCGCTCATTACTTGTGATGCTAGGAAACTAGCAGATGTCATAGTACACGAACCTGTCAAGAGATGGCGCCACCTCCGAGATATATCGCGCTAACGATGTGTCGACGTAGAAACATGACTAATGTATCGGATGATGGAGCTCATGGGTAGCGTTTTAAAGTCCTTTGGTTCCAGATATCTTGCTACAAAGTCCTTCATTCTTTGTCTGCGGAGAATCTTACTATAGATTGAATAATTACGTCACTTACCAATGTGCGCATCGAATTTAATAGGTGACTCCAATTCCAGTAACGCCAGATCATTCTCGAACGTGGCAGCGTCGTACTGCCTGTGGACGATGACGCGCCGCACGTTTCTGTCACACCTACGTACGAATTTACAAGTGCGACAGAGAGACAACACTAAGTCACTTACCAATGTGCGCATCGAATTTAATAGGCGACTCCAACTCGAGTAACGCCAGATCGTTCTCGAACGTGGCAGCGTCGTACTGCCTGTGGACGATGACGCACCGCACGTTTCTGTCACACCTACGTACGAATTTACAAGTGCGACAGAGAGACAACACTAAGTCACTTACCAATGTGCGCATCGAATTTAATAGGCGACTCCAACTCGAGTAACGCCAGATCGTTCTCGAACGTGGCAGCATCGTACTGTCTGTGCACGATGACGCACCGCACGTTTCTGGAGACGGGCTTACGGGGCTCTTGCTTCTCTGTCGCACTAGTAAATTCGTACGTAAAGTGTGACAGGAGGCAACACGTCGTTCACGGTAGGTCCTCAGGTCTAGTGTGATGTCGGTCACTTACCATTACCAATGTGCGCATCGAATTTAATAGGCGACTCCAACTCGAGTAACGCAAGGTCGTTCTCAAATGTAGCAGCATCGTACTGTCTGTGGACGATGACGCGCCGCACGTTTCTCGAGACGGGCTTACGGGGCTCTTGCTTCTCTGTCGCACTAGTAAATTCGTACGTAAAGTGTGACAGGGGGCAACACATGGAACGTGGTTCGCGATAGGCCCTCCGGTCTAAAGTGTAATTCTATGGAACTTGCTAACTATGTAAACAAACCGCCATATTGAAATTGTCCCCGAATGATGAATTTACTAGTGTCTTTTGTTTACATAGTTAGTAAGTTCCATAGAATGACACTTTAGTGAGATGTCGTAAGTCACTTACCAATGTGAGCATCGAATTTAATAGGCGACTCCAACTCGAGTAACGCCAGATCGTTCTCGAACGTGGCAGCATCGTACTGCCGGTGCACGATGACGCGCCGAACGTTTCTCGAGACGGGGTTACGGGGCTCTTGCCTCTCTGTCGCTCTTGTAAATTCGTACGTAAGTATGACAGGAGGCAACACGTCGTTCATGGTAGGTCCTCAGGTCTAGTGTGATGTCGGTCACTTACCAATGTGAGCATCGAATTTAATAGGCACAATTTCAATATGGCGGTTTGTTTACATAGTTATATGTAAACAAACCGCCATATTGAAATTGTCCCCGAATGATGAATTTACTAGTGTCTTTTGTTTACATAGTTAGTAAGTTCCATAGAATGACACTTTAGTGAGATGTCGTAAGTCACTTACCAATGTGAGCATCGAATTTAATAGGCGACTCCAACTCGAGTAACGCCAGATCGTTCTCGAACGTGGCAGCATCGTACTGCCGGTGCACGATGACGCGCCGAACGTTTCTCGAGACGGGGTTACGGGGCTCTTGCCTCTCTGTCGCTCTTGTAAATTCGTACGTAAGTATGACAGGAGGCAACACGTCGTTCATGGTAGGTCCTCAGGTCTAGTGTGATGTCGGTCACTTACCAATGTGAGCATCGAATTTAATAGGCGATTCCAACTCGAGTAACGCCAGATCATTCTCGAACGTGGCAGCATCGTACTGCCTGTGGACGATGACGCGCCGCACGTTTCTGGAGACTGGCTTACGGGGCTCCAGGTCTAGAGAGATGTCATTCTCTCCGAATACTGCTACCAGGGATGCTAGGAATCTGGAAGGTCACGTTCAGATGCTTATCACTCCTTATTAACTCACATTATAGACGGGCCTAACGCGAATTTTGAATTTGGTAAAATTGTTTTTTTAGGGTTCCGTACCCAAAGGGTAAAACGGGACCCTATTACTAAGACTTCGCTGTCCGTCCGTCCGTCCGTCCGTCTGTCACCAGGCTGTATCTCACGAACCGTGATAGTGAAAATTTCAACTGTCTAGACAGTTGAAATTTTCACAGATGATGTATTTCTGTTGGCGCTATAACAACAAATACTAAAAACAGAATAAAATAAAGATTTAAATGGGGCTCCCATTTTTGACCAAAGTTAAGCAACGTCGGGAGGGGTCAGTACTTGGATGGGTGACCGTTTTTTTTTGCTTTTTTTTTGTTTTTTTTTTTTGCATTATGGTACGGAACCCTTCGTGCGCGAGTCCGACTCGCACTTGCCCGGTTTTTTGGTATTAAATTTTACTAAATCTGGTGATCAGTTAAATAGCAGCCTTTTGAAAATGTGATGTCTACCCCAAACTTTTCCACACACTTTTCATCGGGTAGATGCATATATCTCTGTTTTGACATTTTGCTGGGACATCAGTCAGCCGCGACCACGACCAGTGAAACCTGTGTCGAAACGTCAGTAAATCAAGGTAATTGAATAAAATTCGCGTTGGACCCGTTTATAATGTGAGTTAATATGTGTTCAAAACGCGAAAGTTTAAAATATTACACTCCTTATTATCTATTATTAAAAGCAAATGTCGTGTCTTACAGGGATCTAAAAAACCTGGCCGAGGACCGCGAAAACTGGCGCATACTCCACCGACAAGAGCCATGCTCTTAAATTATGATGATGATTATCTAGCCGTCCTAGCAAAATGATGCTTGCAACTCTAAGCGCTACTTGCATCATCCCATCCCGGGGTTAACCGGTTAAACCTGGAGTTGCCATGGTCACAATTTGACACTGGGTTAACGGTTCAGTGCCACTTGCACCACCCGAATAACCCTGGGTTAACCTGTTAAACCCAGTGTTAACCGGTTATCCTCGGGTTAGTGAATAGTGCAAATGGCCCTTAATCGCTTAACTCCGGGTTAGTGGGATGGTGGAAATGGCGCTAAGATTATAACTACTTTTTTGAAGAATTTCATGTAGTCTCTTAAGAATCTTGGATTCTTTAGTAGTACGATCTACTTTCAAAGCTTTCGCAGAAGTAATTTACTTATTTCTAGGTTAAGTCTATTGAAACTTACCCAGGCTGGCAATGAGCAGCAGTCGTAACGAATCTGGAAGTAATCAGCACCCCTCCACACTTGTTCTTAGTGAAGAGTCCGAGCCAGGTGGATTCTCGCACCAGCACTTGCCAAGGCCACTCGCCCTGGTGAGCGTTCTTACCGCCGACTATGCGCCCGGACTTGATCAGGGGTCGGACGCCGCATACTGAAAACGAAGACGATTTATTTTGTAAATATAAATCCCATAGTAAAACATTACATGTAAAAGATTGCACAGAGAGATTGCACGTAGAACCGATGGCCATTGGGGCGGAAAGGTTTTCGAGTGGCGACCACGTAACGAAAGGCGCAGCGTGGGTAGACCCCGCACAATGGACTGATGACCTAGTAAAGGTCGCGGCGGTCCGGTGGATGCGGGTGGCGCAAGACCGGTCATTGTGGCACTCTTTGGGGGAGGCCTATATCCAGCAGTGGACACCCTCTGGCTGATATGATGATGAAAAAGATACAAGTCTCGCAACGCAATTCTTCTTCTACAAAATTGTTTTAAGATGTTGCGAAAACAAGTCGGTTATTTTAGCCAGTGCCAGGGAGTATTAAAACCGTATCAATATTAGATATCTTTAATTTTTAATACATAGAATTACTTATTTTTAAGTTACTTAAGAGTGATTAAAACTAGAAATTTTCAGCACTTGTTACCGTTAACGAAGTGTTAACCATATAGCATACCTTTTTAACCTATTGACCGTCAAAGACGTTAACTGACGCGCGCGGCTTCAGCCCAATATCATCCTTCGTGCATTCTAATAAGGTTCTCAATGACGCGCCGCGCACGATGGGCGTTCAAAGGGTTAATACTGCAACTGCTGTTAGTCATTTTTTTGACAATAAGTAGGTAGGATAATTCTCCAGTAACTGGCCACTTTTAGTAACTGCATGGCCACCCCAAAACCAAAAATGAATTCTATTCACCTATAAACAGAACTAAAAGTGGCCAGTTACTGGCGAATTACCTTAATGTAGGCAATCAAAAGGGGGTTTCTGCGATCGAGTTTTTCACTAGATGACAGCACCGTGGCGAGAGGTCTAGCTGTCATAATCCACCAATCATGTTTAACCATGTTTTTTATTGGTGGATTTTGATAGCAGCTGTCAAAAAGACCTCTCGTCACGGTGCTGCCATCTAGTGAAAACCTCGATCGCGGAAACCCTCATTGATAGATACTCACAGTTCTTGTCATTATAATCAATGGTCTGGTCAGCGTAAGGCTCAGTGGTGACCTCATCCACCGCCTCGGTGGTGACCGTGGTGGTGGGAGCGATGGTGGTGGTTTTTGCTGGCTTTGGGGGCTTCGTGACGGGCTTTGTGGGTTTTCTGGTCACCTGTAAAAGGATTTAAGTCATCACTTGAGGTTATGATTTGTTGTGCAGCCGGCGTATTATGGATAGCTTTATCCATCTTTATCCACGTGATAAAATAACTCTCACTTTTTAACACCGTGGGATAGAAAGTGTCGGACACCGTTTTATCACGCTGTCACGTATACAAGAACGACCATCATATTCGCACAGGTTTAATTATCATCGCAAGCATCATCTTGTCTATTTTATAACCCCTTTACGTGGCGCCATCTCATAATTAAAGAAGTGTATCTTTGAATCTCCACCCACCTACACTATTTTAAGTTACATCCTTAACAGTCAATCATGTCACAGAATAAGTAATAGTATTATCATACAGAACGGACACGCACCACCCCGCCCCGACTCGGATTACCTCGCCCCGCGACTGAGTTCTGACGGACTGCTGACATACTCTCAGTTCGGCTAGCCACGCCGCGGCGCGATGACGCAACGTTCAAAATGCCGATGTATTTTGCGATGTCGGTTGTTTTTCAAATTCACGAAATAAAGAACATTTATTTTTATTATACATATATTAAAAAGTAGCGTTTTGTAATTATTTATATTTAGTCCACGCTAATTGTGTATCGACAATTCGACATGACATTTTTGGTAATTTATTGCCGCACCATACTTTACGTAATATTTTACGGCCTTTACGGGTTACGGGTGAGTTCGCATATACGTTCAAATAATATTAGCTGTCACCTGTGAATAGAACAGTTTATTATAGCAAGGATCTAGGAGAAAATACCGTCTTGTAAATTATGTTTGTTTCTTTAATTTTAGGAATAAAAATGTTTGATATTTACGTTACGAGTACAACGATAACGCTCCGTGAACTCAAAAACATGTAAATAGTAGCCCTAAGCGACTTACTCACACAATGACGCGTGTACAGACGTGCCGTTCACACATATACACGCAAACGAGTTTTGATGTATGGCGTGTCCGCCCTGTGCTCATGTGTCCATTTCACGGGGTTCCCATAACACGTTGATATTGAATAAAATCATAGCTACGGTGTTTAGCTGACTACGGTGTAATCAAAAGCCTTAATCTACTCGTATATACCGACCGATGTACATAGAAACTACATCAGCGCTGGAAGTCGCCAGCAACATGCTGAGATGAGGCCATTTCGTGGCACTTTATTCTTTCTATGTTCTTCTTATATATTAATTGATTGTCTGTGTCTTAATAATAAAAATATTTCTATTTTACATAAGATTAGCTAGGGGATATACTAACAGATGTGTTCTTCAGGTATGTGTGATTTTATCTGCCAGACTGATCTAGCAGACACAACTGTACATATATCCCTAGCTTTTAACTTACTGGTTTCTTAGAAGTCGTCGTAATAACAGTAGTGGTAGGCGGCGCCGTGGTCGTGGTCGGTCGTCGCGCAGCCGTCGTCAGCTTCGTCGGCTTCTTCGTCGTCTTAACGATTGGCCTTCTAGTAGTCGTTGTCAGCCGAACCGGCTTCCGCGTCGTCGCGACAGGCTTTCGCGTCGTCACCGGCTTTTTACTAGGCTTTGCTGTCGTCGTTTTTGTGTTGATGATCGTCGCGTTCGGCTTTTTATCAAGAATCACTATGTCGTGAAGTTCTTGGAATGTGCCCTGGAGACTACCGACTATTTTGTTGACGAAGAGATTCATCTTTTCGTTTAGTTTTTCATCCTCTTGCCATGTTGGTGTGGTGAAGTCTATATCATGAAGGGTTTCAAGCTCGTTGTCAGATAGAGATATGCTTGTGTTGTATAGTCCTGGATTTGACCCTGTAGCATTGAGCATCGGGTTTCTAACTGGAGGGAAATTAATCAAATCATCCGATGACGTCTGCGTTTCAGGTCTTAAAGTTGTAGCTGAGAAGTATTCCGTGTAAGAATCGAAGGTCGGACTGGTAGAAATGACTACAGAAACAGGTCTAGTAGATGATTTGATAGGGTAAGGTGTTGTTGGGGATGGCTTTGGAGTAATAACCACTGTTGGAGATGAAGGCCTTTCATAGGACTGTGGAGGTTTACCCATGTAGATATTGTTAGTCGATTCTATATGGTTATTCACTGTGATCTGGCTCACTGGTTTCTTAAAAGGCTCCTGAGATATCTCAACGAATTCTGGCTCTTTGTCTTCAACGGGTTTTGTAGTTTGGAAGCCGTTTAGAACTATAACAGTAGGTGTCACGCTTGAGAAGGTTTCAGGTGCTACGTCATAGCTGGATATTATGCTTGATGGTGATGTAACTGATGGTGGTCTTCTGGCAGGTTTAGCACCAGTAACATAGCTGGTAGAAGGCGGGCGTCTAGTCGTGCTGGTATGGAATGAAGGTTGAGGAGTTGTAGTTGAGCTGACGTAGCTGAAAGTGGTTACTGAGTCACCGAAATCGCTAGGGTTCGTCGGATACCGGTTAAATGCGCCTATGGCCTGACTAGTAGATGGACTAGGTTTCGGTGACGAATAAGGTTTGCTAGACGGCCTGCTTTCCTGAGGTATCGAATTCGGTGTCGTGTACTTTATAGGTTTTTTGGTAATTAAGACAGGTCGTTTGGTAGTTGTCGGTCGCTTGGTTGTAGTTGTTGAGAATACAGTACTTCCAAATGATGAAGGTTTAAGAGTTACATAGTGACCTGTAGATAAGTAATAATTTGGATATGTACTGCTGTATTGCACTGGAGAGACAGTAGCAGTGGAAGGTGATGGTGATGACTTTGTTTCAGCAATATCAGGTATTGGCGATGTAACTTCATCCTTCAAACTAGGAGTACTTTCGTTTAGCATTTGAATGATACTATTGATCGAAGTTTCAGTAATCTTCTGCGGCTCTTTAGTCACAGTTGAAACTTGGACATAGTTTTCTGGATTTTTCGTTGTAGTCTTATTCTTAGGTCTGAAGACAGGTTTTGTGTATATTGGTCTGTGTGTGGAGACAGTTTTGGGTGTAGTTGTTGTTGTACTCGGCGGTGGAGTCGGTTTCGTCTGCATTGAAGATACTTGTATGTTAAAATCTGAAGGTCTCGCTACGTTATCCACTGCTGAACCATTTTTATGCAACAGAACTGTATCTACAGTTCCATGATCAATAGAACTATGTGTATACAGTCCATCAGGTTTAGCTGGTTTGATGTAAACGAAATTATCTTCTTTAGGAGGAGCGTGTAACAGTGAATCAGTTATTTGACTTAGACCTTCAGATATAATTTCCTTCTCAGTGCTGTCATCGACAGTTTTGACGGTAGATGATGAGGGTTTCTCTCCAGGTCTGTAACCAGGTGTGACTATAGGTTTGAAGCTGTTGTGCCAGGCGTTAAGGGCCTCGGAGTCATAGTCATCGCTTTCGGTCTCTGCCTCAGGATAGTCAAGGTAGCTGGTCATGACGACGCCAGGGCCCTTGGGGATGTGGGATTGGCTGTCGGACTTGAGCTGGCAGCAGGCGCCGAAGAGAAAGCCGTCCATACATGCGCCGACTACCTGGAAAAAGAAAATTCATTTATAATAGATATCTTGTTACATTTTCAGTTACTTTAAAATATCGTTGCGTCCCGGTTTTCTTTGTTATGTATCTGTGTCCTTTCCTTACATATTATTGAGGTGTCAAGTGGAGAGTGTGGGCACCTGTTATATGATTGTGTTTTTAACAAACTTCAAGGTTGGATGGAGGAGGATTTCTATTCATAGTTTCATTTTATTCCTCAATTTAATTGTATTAATCTTGACGCCTTGCAGTACGTATCGTATCGATAAGGAAAGATAAGATAAGAAGAGTTTATCTCTCCTCTGACACTTGTGGTTCAACTCTTGGTTGGTTGAGAGAATATCGTACTCTCTCTGTTGTATTTTAATCGATAAGATAACAACATAAGATAAGAAGAGTTTACCTCGCCCCCTCTCTGTTGACACTCGTGATTGAACATGCATATCGTGTTCCCTCGGTTGTATTTTAATAGATAAGATAAGATTAGATACGATAAGATAAGATATAATAAGATAAGATAATATAATACGAGTGTACCTCGCCCCTCTCTGTTGGCACTCATGGTTGAACATGCATATCGTGTTCCCTCGATTGTATTTTAATAGATATAACATAAAATAAGACAAGGAAAGATAAGACAAGATAAGGTAAGGTAAGATAAGAAGAGTTTACCTCGCCCCCTCTCTGTTGGCACTCGTGGTTGAACATGCATATCGTGTTCCCTCGGTCGTATTTTAATAGATATAACATAAAATAAGACAAGGAAAGATAAGACAAGATAAGGTAAGGTAAGATAAGATAATATTAGAAGAGTTTACCTCGCCCCCTCTCTGTTGGCACTCATGGTTGAACATGCATATCGTGTTCCCTCGATTGTATTTTAATAGATATGATAACATAAAATAAGACAAGGAAAGATAAGACAAGATAAGGTAAGGTAAGATAAGATAATATTAGAAGAGTTTACCTCGCCCCCTCTCTGTTGGCACTCATGGTTGAACATGCATATCGTGTTCCCTCGATTGTATTTTAATAGATATGATAACATAAAATAAGACAAGGAAAGATAAGACAAGATAAGGTAAGGTAAGATAAGATAATATTAGAAGAGTTTACCTCGCCCCCTCTCTGTTGGCACTCATGGTTGAACATGCATATCGTGTTCCCTCGGTTGTATTTTGCTGCTCTTGACGCCTTGCAGTACGTCGGCGTTATCCGGTACCCGCCGAATAATTTTCTAGAATCTGAAAAGGAGAAAAAATCGGTGAAAATGCGAAATGGATGAATGTGGTATTCTCATAACGACATTATAATAGCGAAATATAAATTTTCCAGCAGATCGACATTGAGATTGAAAAAATTGTTTGTAAAATTATTTAGTGATTTGTAGCGTTGTCCTGGAGGCCAATTCGAACGAATATTTTGATATTTTTAAATGATGTCATTTTGTTTAGCGCGTTTAATTTCGTACTTGTTCATACATGTATTGGTGCGAGCGAAACGTCTCCGCCTCTTGTTTTATTCATACAAGCAGGCGTATTTTGATTTCCATAACAGGTTAGGGATCATCCATTAATTACGTCACACGAATTTCTAGGTTTTTTGACCCCTCCCCCCCTCCTTGTCACACTTGGTCACATTTTGCAAATCCCTCGACACCTGGTGTGACGTCACATTTTAGGCAATTTTGTTTTCAACGAAATTTTCAACGAAAACTCGGCATTATATTTTTAATAAAAAAATATTTGTGGTAAAAGAAATATTAGCAATTTTATAACACAAAACCAATTAGGAACGAAAATTACCCATGTACTTCCAAACCCTCATTATTTAAATGTACTTACAGCGAATAATAAAATATAAATTAATTTTCGGTTACTGATGAATAGTGATGAAGTTAAAATGACGTCACAATGTTTGTGACCCCCCCTCCCCCATGTCACAACATGTCACATTTTCTTGACCCCCTCCCACCGCCTAAACGTGTGACGTAAATAATGGATGACCCCTTATGAATTAGATCTGGATTAGTTATGGATTTGACCTGTCAGTGTCAAAACTGACATTTCTTCAACAAAAAACGTCACTTTTGGCACCGACAGATCAGATCCATAACTATTCCAGATCGAATTCATAACCATATTAATTCAATCCATAACATCCAGTTTTTAATTTTAGTTTATAATTGTTTTTTTTTTGTTTATATTACATGTATCCATAACATAATTGAAAATAGGGCATTTCTGTTGTGATTGGGCCCTTTTTAGGTTTTTGTACTGTAAATATACTAGGTAGGTACTAATTTATTATTGGTTTTTAATTCTAAGTTAATTTATAGTATTTTTTTGTTGATTTCTATCGTTACCTATCGAATGTTATTATTGTATGTTAAAAATAGGGGTTAAAATTTTAAACGAATATTTCAAAGATTTAATTACTCCTCGCCCCTACTGGTATAGAAATGGCTAAATATTTTGTATATGTGTGTGCGATTACCATGACTATTGTATGCGGACGAAGTTGTGGGATAAAACTAGTATTTATTGAGCTAATCAAGTTATCAACACTCATCGAAAGTCGGTAAGACACGATTTTCTATCACGCCTCACACATTATTCTAAAATTAACTTTCCCGTTGGCAATCAATAAGTATCAGACGAATCATTTCGATAATTTGTTTTTACTTTCTTTACTTTGTTTCGTAACTTAGAAATCTAATCGTTTTACCAATTGGTTCCAGTTCGAGGACGATTTTAAGTGAAAATTTCTAAGTGCGGGAAAATTATGTAATAAATGCGTTTTGGCAAAAATACATTTTTGAGTTTCGACTAACCGTTTTTATCGAGACAATTCTAGGTATCTTTAGGTATTGAAATAAAAGTAAACAAACAATTTGTACATTTTCGGGTAGATATAACATTTATTGGTTAACCAACCAAATACAAAACCACCTGGATCAGTCACGGAACGACCTGACTTTATCCTACATTATTTGATCGTGTAATGTTTTCATCTACCCTCAAGTAGGGTTACCAGATGACAGTCTTTTTCCTGACATATCAGGAATTGTGGCTTTTTGCCATGAATGGGGAATTTGGGTGTTCGGTCTTAATTATCAGATGAGCTCGAATTTCTTCAATCAGAAACGTCACTTTTGATAGTGCCAGATCATATCCATGACAGATTCAGATCAAATTCATAACCTGTTTTTACAATCAGAATACGCCTCAAGGTACCGAATCCTTGCGCAGACGCAGATAAATCTCCATTTTTTGCAAAATGTAACGGTGCGGCCTTTGCCCTTGTTGTTTGTATGTATGTAAATACTTTATTGTACATAAGCAGTGGGGAGACACTCCTGACTTCGGTCGAACTCGGCTCCGCTCGGCTCAGCATTGCTCCGAGCAATTATTAGGGTTGGCACCACTTGACTTCCTTGTGCGTGCACGACCACAGATAAGATAATCACTTGACTTTTGAACTAAATAGCCGAAAGGGATAGTGCCATAGATTAGAAAGAGATAGCATGATTCGACCCTGAATCGCTGTCAAACTTCGGGTTTGTACGAAGTGTCCTTTCTGTACGGTAGTACTATTATTTCTTCTGTGACATAAGATACAACTACATATTTACTGTTGTTTGGTGTATCACATAAATACGTGGGCCATGCTGAAAGTTTCTGGTTTCTGATATACGAGTATGAGACTACTTATTGAAGTCAAAACTTGTTTAGCGGCGGTGTGCACGTTTTGTGATGGGGAAAGAATGTTAAACTCGCGACGGGTCACTTGAACGTAAGATTCGTAAGACGGACACGTGACCTGATCGAATGTCATGGAGTCACTTTTGCCGGCACTCCTGGAGTGCAACCCGTTGTTTTTTTTCTAAGTGGCCAGTGCAGGAATTTTCAGTATGCCCCAAGGATAAGGCTTTCGCACGCTGCGGGCACTAAAATAAATAAATATTATAGAACAATTTTACACAGATAGTCCCAAAGTTAGCTCAATAAGCATTCGCATTTGCAGCCATGTTGTCGACACTTCATTTTTAATAAAATATACACTCATGGACTAATTTTTATTTACTAATTTTGAAATTACTTTAGAAGGTTAGCTACTTCCTATGGAAGCAGTTTGAACAGGATAGATTTGATCACGGAAATAGATATATAGAATAGTCGTATTGGCACAACTCAGTAAAATATAGAGCTTAAAGAAAAACAACTGATTAAAGATAGAAACAGGCGGTGTTATCGCTAAAGAACGATCTCTTCCACACAACCTCGTCCAATAATAATCATTCTACTCAAATTCACACAGAATCCAATGAAAGCGGAAATGAAGTTGTCTATTTGATATTATCTATAATTCAATCTAAAATAAACGTTCGGTTCCATTCGATCATCGATACGTAAAATGTCCTATCAAACTGAATTACCTGGATGTATCTAGAATCTAGATTTCACTCTGATTTCAGCTTTCTAGCGATTGAAATTTCACTTGGGATGCGTAATGGTGGTAAAGTAGGTGGATATAACGTTTCTAGTGGTCTCGATGCAATTGGAAGTCTGTGTATGTCCTTTATTGCTTATAAATGGTAAGATGGACGTGGGAAATTTACGGCGCGATTCGGGAAAGGAATTAGAGATTAACTAGATACGATATAGTAAAGATATATGACGTCCCACGGGTAAAGGTACCTGATGGCGGTTGGCGCTTAAGCTGTTAATAACGCCGCTCCAATATTATTGCGGCGCTATGCGACGTAAGCGCCAGCCGCCATTAGGTACCTTTTGTCGTGGAACGTCACATATCTTTCCTATTTCATATCTAGTGAGTCTCCAATTCATTTCCCGAATCGAGCCATTAGTGAAACTGAGCAAAAGTGGCAAAAGTGGGTTGACGGTGGTGCAACCTTTTTTTTAAGCCTACTTTGGTGTCCCACTGCTGGGAAAAGGCCTCCCCTCTTTTTCTCTACTCGACCCTGTCATCGGCATTTGGGAAAATGATTTGGGGTAGAATGCGTCTAAGTCGTCCCGTTTTTTTTTTCTGTCAACTTTCTTTTTGTCTCTTGTTATTATTTATTGTGTCACAAAGCATGTAAGTTGTGGTTGAATAAAGATTTTATCTATCTATCTCCTTTTCGGTCTGCCTAAACCCCGACCTGCACTGTCTATTGTGTTCCGTGGGTCCCACTCAGTAACCATTTTGGCCCACCTATCTGGGTGCATGCGGCAGACATGTCCGGCCCAGTCCCACTTAAGCTTAGCGGTCTTGACGCCAACATCTACAACTCTAGTTCAGGAGCGTAGTTTCGTATTTCTGATTCCATCAGTTCTGCGAATAGATACGAATCAAGTTTTAAAAGAAGTTTTTTTTATTTAATAAATATTTTTTGCGCGATTTAAGATAATAAATTTTTTAAGACAAAGTTTCAATTCAAGTGTAAACTGTCCTTTTACTCGCTCAATAGGCTTTCACAAGGCTCCAAAAGAAAGCGATGGTCCCGAAGAAAGTCTTGATATCATTATTATTCGGCGCGCACCTGACACACAAACTGTTTTGGACTTCCGAGCAGGAGGGGCATTCGGATTTATAAAAGCTCTATTCAATTTGATATTCGTTCCATTTATATACAAAGAATTAGATACAAATAATAAAAATAAAAATAAACTAACTTCTATAAAATAAAACTAAAAACTAGTACTAAATAAAATAAAATAAAATAAAAATATGTCCAAGAAATTGGGTCCCTTTGGCATGGTGCCGAGGACGCTGGCAGCATTTCCCCGCTGTATTACTAAGCTAATTTTATCTAAAAATGAAATATTAGCGATTTTTATTGTTATACTCGTATCTACTTACTCAAAATCACAAACCCTTTCGATCCTAATAGGAGAGAAGAGTGTCCCAAAATGTTCATATATTTTTTGTTCCTTCCATTCCGTTACCTAATTGATTTTTAGGAATATCTTTCTTATATAATAATTAAGTTTTGTACTTAGATAAAACTTCATTAAAAATTAACAAACATTAAGTATTATCTAACTTAAAAACATTATTTTAGCTTCATACGTCTTTTTTAAATTATTAACAATATTTTTCCTACCTGAATGAGCTGTACATAGTTTAATTGAACCCGCGACCTTCATTCTGTAATAGACGCACGCCTTACGGCTAAGCTACCAACGATTCAAATGCAAATAACCTCAAATCAAGTTAAAATTTTAAAGGTCGAATGCCGCTTTTTGTTAAGTTTGTATCAGTTTGTGTTAAGAATTTTGTTGAGGCAAGTAGGGTAGTAGGGAACCTTGCAGTTTATTTCAGCATTCTAGCACGTACTTACAAGTCTTAGGGGAGACCGAGGTGAGTTGTGACAGAGGAGAGTTGAGACATCGTCGATTTTTTGGAATCTATTAACTAGAAACTAGGTTCAAGTTACGAGCTAACAAACGCACACTGTTGCGACCTAGTTTCTAGTTAATAGATTCCAAAAAATCGACGATGTCTCAATTCTCCTCTGTCACAACTCACCTCGGTCTCCCCTACAACTAATCGGACGTAGTTTTTGAAACGGGAAGTCGGAAACCAACCCCACAAACAAAAATATTGAACATTGGACTTGCTACAATAATATGATTAATATCTGGGAGACCAAGCTTTGCTCAGAAAACGTATGAAAATTCAAAAATGCGCGTTTTCCCAGAGATAACACCTAGCTAGATCGATTTATCGCCCCCGAATATCCTCAAATCCTCATATACCTACCAAATGTTAGTGCTGTTTCCGAGATCCCCGAAATATATTTCAAATAAAAAACTTGAACTTGAAATTATTCATTTTGTTTTAAGTAAAGTGAAATACTTCGTTAACCTGCCTTGCCTCGCAACGTTCTATACCTCTTGCAAATCTTTCGCTTGCTCGGATTTCAACATAACCATGAAAGAAAACAACAATTTTGCTCCGCTGTTAAACTATTTTTTTAAACAACCTAACTTAAGACGAAAAATAAATACATAGAATAAATAATAATATCGTTTTGTAGCAAGTTCGATGTTCAATATTTTTGTTTGTGGGGTTGCTTCCCGTTTCCAAAACTACGTCCGATTAATTGTAAGTATAAATTAATCATTATTAGGGGAGACTGGGATGAGTTTTGACAGAGGAGAGTTGTGACACTGTCGATTTTTTGGAATCTAATGAGTTGACTGTTAGCGAGCTCGCAACAGTGTGCGTTTGTTAGCTAGTAACTTGAACTAACAAACGCGCGCTATTGCGACCTTGTTTTTAGATGCCAAAAAATTCACGATGTCACAACTCTCCTCTGTTACAACTCACCTCGGTCTCCCCTATATTCGATACATTTTCGAAGAAATGTTAAATCATTTTCCTCTTACGCCCAGTGTCTAAATGTTTGGCCGACGAGGTAACGGGCAGAAACCAAAAGTGACTTTCACCAGTGACATCATTGCTTTTGTGCACTATTATGGCGGCAACCGTCATTTTAGCTATAGTTCTTAGTGTTTTGTTTGGCTCTTTTGTTTCCCATAAAGTTTTAAGTCATAACGTATTGTTTGTCCGCATTTTCGTTAGTCATAATTTGGTTTTTTTGAAACGCGTAACTTTTCGGTATTGCCATAAAATAAACTTAACCTAACCTATTTATAGGATAATTTTATATACAAAATCCTGAAATGTTAACGGTTTTCCGACTGATAGATAGACAAAGAATAGGTATTACATCGTGAATTGTGACCTACAACTTTATGTCAAAGGGAAAGGGACCCCGTTTTCTTTAAGCGATTATAACGCTAATGGCGTGAAGCGTATATACAGGGTGGCTACAAATAAGTGCATTCCTGTTGCCAGGGACGTTTTAGAATTATACTGAGCAACTTATACTGTAATGCGACCGATGGCGAATTTTGGCTGGTCTATTTTCTATAAGGGAGGGTAATTTCTTTTTCGCAATCTAACATATGAAATTGCTATATGGGGGTTTTCGGGGGCGATAAATCGATCTAACTAGGTTTTATCTCTGGGAAAATGCGCATTTTTGAGTTTTTATATGTTTTCCGAGAAAAGCTTAGAAGTGCGTTTATTTTACAATGTCTACACGGGATAGCAATACCGTAGGTACTCACAAGTACTAAAAAAGTTATTGACTTAACCAGGAAAACTGCAGTTTGATATAAAAATCCAATAAAATCGATATAGATATTCGCCGATGGCACGCTCGCCGCGTTTGCCGGACGCGACAATCAGACCGTGCGAGAAACGCATACCGCTACGGAGAGTTCCATTATGTGATGTTATTACACCTGTTGAGGAAGCAAAAATATCCACACACATAAACAAAACAATCTTGAGAAAGGATATACATACAAACACAACAACAACAAATGTTGTGATTTAAAAGTCAAAAGTTGTGTTTGGTGTCTGTGAATTCAAGTAAAATTACAAACGCATACCGCTACGGAGATATCCTTTGTGTAATGTTATTACACCTGTTTGGGGGCAAGAATATCCACAATTCAACACACACACAAACAAAACAATGTTGAGAAAGAATATGCACACAAAAAATGTTCTGGTTTAAAAGTCAAAAGTTGTATTGGTGGGCTGATTCCTTGAATTCAATTAAAATTACAAACGTATACCACTACGGAGAGATCCATTATGTGATGTTATTACACCTGTTGAGGAAGCAAGAATATCCACAATTCTACACACACACACGCACAAAACAATGTTGAGGAAGTTTCACACAAACAAACACACAACAACACACAACAACAAATGTTTATTTATTTATACTTTTTTGCACAAAAGAAACAACTTAGTGTACAAAAGGCGAACTTAATGGCATGAGGAATTTACTACCAGTCAACCTTAGGGCAAAACAGAGAAGATTGTAGGCGGTGCATTAATGTTGTGATTTAAAAGTCAAAAGCTGTGTAGGCTAAAGAATTCTGCGAATTCAAGTAAAATTACAAACGTATGCTGTTACGGAGAGAGCAGAATATTCACACAAACAAACACACAACAACAACAAATGTTGTGATTTAAAAATCAAAAGATGTGCAGGAGAGCTAATGAATTCTGCAAATTTAAGTAAAATTACAAACGGATACCGCTACGGAGGGATCCATTATGTGGTGTTATTACAACACATGATTTTGATGTTAATTGTTAAGAATTGTTAGGAGTGCCAAAAAAAACGTAGAGTGATAAAAAAATTGTGCAATTCTGCAAACTAACAACTTATAATTACAAACGCATGTATCGCTAACGCTAACAGGGCTCTCCTGTTGAATAAATAAGATACAGACACACAACAACAACTTAACATTTTGTTGTTCAATATGTTACATGTTTAGGCAATTACAAACGCTTGCCGCTAATAAAGCCGAGATTTCTTACGTAATGTAATGTCCTAGCCCCCCCTAGGCCCCCAGTTTAATTAATACCGGTCAGACAGAAAACCTTCATTTTACATATAATCGATGGTATAAAAAGTATGATCTACAAAGTAGGTATGTCACACAGTAGGTGAGATGAGAAAAGAGAAGACAATTGATCATTGTTGTTGGTAAAAACTAAGGAAATCGTTTCACACTAACCTAGATGAAATGTGGAACGAACATATAGGTATTAGGTACCTAGACCATCAATATTAGTTCTAGTTTTATGTATACTTAACTTCTAACTTCGCAAACTCAGTGTAACCTCTTACTAATCAGCTGAACTTAAGCCAAGATAGGTACTTTTTCGTCCTTCTATATAAATAAATGTTTAATAAAAATGGAAACTATAGGTCTAGATTAAGAGAAGAAACTGTAACAATATTTTTTGTTTGACCGTTTGTTTCATATTTAAATAAATAAATAAATAGTTACTTACGGCGCGTTTCGGGAAATGAATTAGAGATTAACTAGATACGTTATAGTAAAGATATATTATCTTTACTATTTTATATCTAGTGAATCTCTAATTCATTTCCCGAATCGAGCCGTTACTAAAGAATGTGTAAAATAAGGTTAATAAGGTCATGAGTGGGCGACTGAAGGCTAGAATGATGATGATGATGATGAAGGATAGGAAGTGGAAAAAAAGGTAACATTGTGTCTGCTCCAGTTACACCTTTAAAAGTGGGGGGCTAATGAAGAATTGTAGTTTTTATATGGAACTTTTATCATTGACATATATCTAAAGACGGGCCATTTTTTGAGTTTCCAAAACCCCCTTGGCGGGCTGTTAAAAAACTATGTATGTATGTATGTCACTTTATTGCACATAAACAGGTTTACATAAAATGGACAAAAACAAAACAAAAATAAAAATGTTATGTACAAAGGCGAACTTATCCCTAAAAGGGATCTCTTCCAGCTAACCTTTGAGAAAATGCGAAAGGATCAGATACTAACAGGTGAAAGACAATTTAAACTCATACAATTCTAACTCTATTGGATTAAATTTCCACTAGAAGTTTAAGTAACTAAGAAGTTTAGTACTAGTTGCAGAAAGCTGCGCATGCGCACATAGATTCGGGACCTATTCCGCGTATATATTTTGGTATGGTGCATAAAGTGAACGAAATACGAAACGATAAACCACATGACACAACGAATGGAAAGCGATCGAAATGGTATCCGCCAATCCACTCTTACTTACGCAACCTTAATATGGATTCAAAGCTTTTATTTAACATTTATGTCATAATAAACTTTTACTTGCATTTACTGTAAACCTGAAATTGCTCCGAGAGACAGATGTATTTGTTTAAAGTCATTCAATTTAATAAAATACAAGTCCATGCATACTTCGTCATTAGCAACGCGGGCTTCGTCGAGTGCTTACAAAAACAAATCAAAAACAATAATATGTATAATTTACTAATCAACACCTTTTTTGTACTTCTATTCTTCTATGTGAGTGAATGGTTGCAACAATTCTAGGTTATTAATCTTTATAAGTTGTATACATAGTCTAATAAAACATGGACTTCTCTTGCCAGAGTGACACAAGCCTACGTCACAACAACATGGCCGCTATATATAGCGCTATCGCATATTATCATATAGCGCTGTCGCATGATGACGTAGGCTTGTGTCAGTCACGTGATCACGAGAAGACGGGAAGAGAGTACCAGGCGGGGTATATTATTATACCATGAGTTGTATATCACTTTATTGTTTGTGCGCGATCGGCTCGCCGACTTTGTGCTTGATGATTTAATAAGTACAGAAAGGCAGTGGTCCAGCGGATGATTTTTTTGTGTGCCGGCGTAACGAAGATGTTTTTGTTTTCTCTAAAATTTAGGCATCATAAACCGTTTACTGAACATATTGCCCACAATATCTACAATAATTGCGTTCAATTTTATTCTAAGAAAACACAGTTTTCATGTCAATACACATTTTTATATTTTTGTTCGCGTTCGGATTAGGCATAGAAAATAATGTTGACCTATCAATTGATTCTTTCTGCCTGAGCTGGTTGAAAAATGTTTACTAGATATAAACTCAAGAATTGTAACGAACCAATACCAACCAAACAAACCCAACCAACCAAGGCCAAGACCAACCAACCACCAACCAACCACCAAGTGCATATTCAGTGGTTTTTTAATTATGAGTCAAACCTAGGCCATGCCTTGTTATTATTTATTTATTTGGAGCCTGTCGTGTCCCACTGCTGGGCAAAAGCCTCCCCCCAATTTCTCCACAAATCTCTGTCCAGTGCTATAGTCGCACCAATAAAAGTCTGCCGCGGATTTGATAGCCAACGCAGTGGAAGTGTTATTTACATGTCATAATTTCATAGAAGTTTGACGTTTAAAATGACACTTGCACTGCGTGGGCTATCAAAATCGCTGCAGACTTTTTATGGTCTAACTTTAGGTCTGGTCTGGTCACTCCTTTAAGAAGGCCTTATAGAGCAGAAAGAAAATCGCTTAAAAATTCATGCAGATGACCGGATCATTGGGTTAGGATTCTTATCAAAGAAACGAAAGGTTAATTGCCCTAAATCTGGAAAGAAATGACATACTTTCTAAATACATTGCATATTCTAAGCAATGACTTAGCGATATTACAGCCGTCTCTCGGCCTACGCTTCGTTAACCAAACTTTTACCCACAATTGTAATACAAATCTTATCTTATTTAATTAACAAACACACAAAATCTCTCTCTCCGCACAACTTTCGTTTTTAGACCAATGCTCTGGTACACACGAAATCATGTCAATGTCAGGTGTTTGACGGGTTGGTGAACATGGTTACAGGTTAATTGTGAGATTATTCTGACTGTTATAGTTCGTTTTTTTTAGCATTAGAAAGAACTCCACAGAAGCAAGCGTGAAGTTTTTATCAGGCTCTTTAATTGTTAATAATTATTGAATTATCTAATGTAGCATGGTCAATACATATAATTTACTTCAAATTATTACCGCTAAAAGTGCCGGATTTGGAACCACAAGCTTACTTCTGTGAAGTTCTTTCTAATGCTAAAAAAAACGGACTGTCGTTTAGGCAAAAAGAATAGATAGTATAGAGGGGTCCTGTCATAGTAAATGTTGTAGTCACTGTAAATTTACTGCCATCTATCGACACACGACTATAACTCAAAATAAACAAACAATAAATAGGTTACTCAGCGACGCCTAGCCCCAACCTAAACTAAGTTACTCAGCGACGATATACATGATGTAGAATAAGAAATGCATAGGTACTTAAATACATATATAACATCCCAATCTCAGGAACAAATCTAACTGAATACATAAAAAGTAATTAATATACAAAAGTGGCCATAAATCCATAGACAATCATCATTTGAAACCGCAGATTGTTTCTATTACGCTAACGGACGATAGCCAAATAAAAAAAAATGCCTAAAAAACCTCTATGGAATACTAAATAATAAATGTAGGTACTGGCAGAAAATACAGTGAAACCTGGGACCTGGATAAGTGAGAAACCTCTATAGCTGGGACTTATGGTGCGGTCCCGACACTTTAGCACTGAATTACCTCTGTTACTGAGAAAAAACGAACCTCTATAACTGGGATTCGTTGTTGTGATTTTATAGTCACATTTACCTCTATAATTGAGACAGAGAGTGTATTTTACCTCTTTTACTGAGACTATATTTATAAGATTACATTTTCCT
Source organism: Cydia fagiglandana (assembly GCF_963556715.1). NCBI lineage: Eukaryota > Metazoa > Arthropoda > Insecta > Lepidoptera > Tortricidae > Cydia > Cydia fagiglandana. The sequence goes on from NC_085956.1 coordinate 1,576,167, forward strand.
AATTGTTTTTTAGAATTTTATAGGGAATTGACTTCTGTATCTGAGATAACGTCAATCTATGACCTCTCTATAACTTGGACTTCATTGAACAATTTCCGTATTTTTACTAACTCTTAGTCTATCCACAAATTCCGCATTTGCCTAATTGTGTCTAAACAACTTTAAGTTTCATTTAGTTAATTTTTGTAAGTAGTTAAAATTATCGAAACGAAAGCTGAAATATAGAAAAGTAACACGAAGAAATAAATTTTCATTTATTAAATTTCTAATACGCAATGAAGTCCGTATCAAATTTAATTTAATTTTGAAATATCTATCCTTTGGAGAATCATACAAAATAAATTCAAAGAAATATTTAAACAGACTTAAAAATATTTAGGGACAAGGATTATTTTACCTAATTTATTTTTAAAGATAATTACTAAATACCTTATTAACCACCTCTATAACTGAAATATACTCTATTCTCACCTCTATTAATGGAACACTCTGTAAATGAGACAGAAATTTATTTGTACCTGGCTAACTGGGAGCCTGTGTAAGTGGAAAACCTCTTTAAGTGAGACAAATTTGCTCGTCCCTTGAGATCCCACTTATCCAGGTTTCACTGTAATATTATACATTGCGCTTTTTAGATTTTTATAGATCACACATAATTTATACCTATACGGGAAATAATAAGTATTTAAACTTGCACGCTAGAAGAATGAAATAGTACATTACGATACAAATGTGAAAAGTAGGAAATTCGCACAGAGTGGCGATAAATTAAAAAACGACTGAAGGGAGTGTTTTAAATCGACACGAGTTGCGTATTACCTATTCGCACGTGTATCGTACAACGTTTTACAGTAGGTACACATGGCCCTTTCAACTTTTGACATACGCAAGAACAGTGCTATTTTACGCACTAGTTCGGGAAAATAGGACCATATGTACTGTAATAGTACATTGTGTATTAAGGGCGGGAAATAAGAAATTACGAACGAGTGTCAATTTTAAGCCCGACGCGAAGCGAGGGCTTAAAATGTTCACGAGTTCGGAATTTCTTTACCGCCCGTGGCACACACAATGTTTTTCATCACACTTGTAAGGAAAAAAAGGAGAATTAATAAAAACAAACTTCTGTATAAAACACTTTTCCGCCCTAGGGCGAAAATTTCAATTTCCCGCCCGCAAGCCCTACGTGTAAATAAGTGTTTTTCATCACACTTGCTCGGAAAAGATTTTTTCCGCCCTAGGGCGAAAATTTCAATTTCCCGCCCGCAAGCCCTACGTGTAAATACATCTTTTCCGAGCAAGTGTGATGAAAAATAATTTTTAATACAGTTGCTCAAAAAGTGCTACTTTACGTAGCTGTTTAGCGTGCGGAAAGTTGGTTATCTCGAACTAATGCTTTTTACTTTACCAATTTTTTTAAATTTATACTTGTTCCAATTCACGACTACTTATTGATGAGTGTTAATATTAGTTTCCTTTAAACGTCGTAATCAGCATAAAAACCTACCGTTAATGTAAGAATACGAAAAATATATTGCATATTTCACATTTAATTACTTACCTCTTCATCATTATAACACGTTTATTTTTTAATATTCAATATTGAAAATTTCGTTCTTAATAAGTTGACTGAATGGAACGGAATAGCTGCCAAACGCCCATAGATATAATATACTTAAAGACGACGTCTAACCGAGCTGTCACTGTTACCACTTTTGTTTAGTGTACGATTAACAATGTTTTTCTTATTTTTTCGCAACTGTATTAAAAAACGTCGTTCGATACACGTGCGGAAATGTCATTCTTCACTCGTCCCGAGTCTTGCCACTCGCCTGCGGCTCGTGGCAAGATATCTCGGTACTCGTGAAGTAATGACATACCTTCCGCACTAGCATCGAAATGTACTATTATTGCCACAAGTAAAAATATACATTAAAATTAAATTGAATGTATGAATGATAAAAAGGAAACAGATCGAATAACTAACACTCGAATTGGCCTGTAACTCTAGCTCGAGCCGTCACAAGGTCAACACACACCAGCCCATTCACGTGCGCCGGCGCAGCCAATGGGAAGCGACTCGGTAGAAAGTAAAGGCAGGTCGTCGAGAGTGAAAATGGTGCTAGAAATGGCCACAGGTGTAATTTGTGGCACAATGGAGGTTGAAATGAAACGTATTTAACTCGAGTTGACATCGAGCATTAAGGTCAGGTGTGTGTGATATTGCTGTTTTTAGGGTTCCGTACATGAAGGGTAATAAAATTAAATAATTAAAAAAATTAAAAACACGACTGCTGCATTTTAAAGCGAACTGAAAAGCAAAAAATAATGTTCATATGTTAGTTACATAACTTTATAAATCTAAATTGGAATGTAAATATACACTCACGGTCATTCACAGTAAATACAAAGGGCTATGCGCATTTATGGCCGTGACGTAGGCACGTGTACATTTAATTTCAATTACAGTCGGGGGACCTTGGTGTGCCTGTGCCTAAGTGCATCTCATTAAAAGGTACGTGTACATTTAATTTCTATTGCAGTCGGGGGACTTTTTTAATGAGATGCACTTAGGCACAGGCACACCAAGGTCCTATCTACGCCTGACACTCTTAGTATGAGGGATTCTAAAGTTAAGAAGAAATGATCGAGGTTGGTATGTAACCTAAGCACGTGTAAAATAAAAAATTTGTTTTTTTTTTATTTGCAGTCGGGTTGAATTAGTAGGCAAGTACCTACAATTTTATTCACAAGAAATTATATAAGAATGCAATAAGCCAGAAATTATTCAAACCCTACCCCCTACCCTACTCTATCCCCTACCCCCTACTCTATCGCTTAAATCGAAGTTCACAGGTTTAGATTTCAATAGGGTGATTTAGAACATGTTTGTGTTTAGTTCCTTTAACCTTATAAAAATATATACAAATCATATGGATGATTTGTATATATTTTTATGATCAGCGGTCAATACCCTTTCATTTGATAGGTCACTAAATTAGATAGAAGGATTTATTTTTCTTAGCACATTTTGTGAATCCTTATACTACCAAAATAAGACTTGAACGCGTATGTTGCATACACATTTTAAATCGTCTTTCAAAGCTCTTCATTTTGAGGCCCCACTCGATAGGTTTGCAAGAATTTTTTTTCTAAATATCACGCAATATCATGTATTATGTCCGCCATATTGATTTTATTATGACGTCACATAGCCTATGTTAGTCGGGATGACGTAAGGATTCTAGTGATATATCATTTATCTAAATCTGTCGAGGCATTCAGAAGTTATGGTGGAATAAAGAAACTCACATACATACAAACATGAACGCTGAAAACAATACACTCTTTTTGTTTGGGCAGTCGTGTAAAAACGGGGCCCTATTGGCACCGTGCGTGCATGGTGGGGGTAAATGATATAGATACCAAGATCAAGTTGAGAGCCCCCCAACCCTAAAAAGTTACATCAAAATTCTCGGTGGCTCCACTTCTTAAATCCATCCTTGGGTCCTAAGGACCAATCCTGCCAAAGGAAATTTCTTGTTCATGCAACGCCGTATCCCACCCCAGCACCTTCCGCTATTAAGGAAAATGTTGTTATTTTTCATGCTTAGGCAACCTATTTTCAAGAATATTTATCACTCGCTGTTGACTCGCGTTAGACCGAGCCGTGTCCGGGCCGGAGGCCCCGGCGTATTGTTTTCTATGGAAACCATGACGTGATCGCCTGTCTATCATAGAAAAGTGATAAATATTCTTTAAAATACGTTACCTAAGCACGAAAAATAACAACAATTTCCTTAACTTTATAGCTCTAGTTTATTGCTCGGATTATAGATTCGTCGCGATTGTTTTTGAAAAATAAAAGATAATTTTTAGTAAAATATGTCCTTAAAAGTTGTTTATACTTATACCTATCATGTATGTAAAAGCTATGTACTTAGAGTAGTTTTTCATACAGATTGTACAATATTTATACATACTGATGTAAATTAATATTAAAACCCTATCGATCATACATAAAATTGCGGCTGACTATACTTGCGTATGACCGCTATACCACAAGACCGTAACGTTATGACTTACGACCGTTGCCTGGAAGAAATTGCGTGTTTACAAGCAATAAGTTATGCATTTCTAACATAGATTTGCATGCAAAGTTATTTATTATGAAATATATTTATTACGCAATATGTTATCGTACCGTTCATATTTTCGAAGAGAAACTTAGAAATGCTTATTTCCGTGTTTACCGTTGTTATCAGCTATAATTATATGAGCAGCGAAGGCGCTCAAAAATATCTGTCATGCATTTTAATGTTAAAGACAATAGAGGTATGTTCAAATATTTCTGGACACATTGGATGCTTGAGATTATTTATTATTTTTATTTATTTATTGATCATATATAGATGTTTTATTTTATCTTACAGCCAAGTGTAAAAATATGGGTACATATAACTTACTCAAAAATATGTCCCATAGTTCTTAATTCGCTGGTATAATAGTGGGACATATTTTTGGGTATCACCCATATTTTTACACTTGTACAGTCACCTGCAATAATATGTTACACAACGAAGGCCGCAAAAATTTCTGACACGATCTTATTTATAGAGCCGTAAGGACGTGTCACATATTTTTGCGGCCTTCGAAGAGTAACATATTATTGCAGGTGACTGTACAGTGCCAAAAATGTCTTCAATATTTTTTTATGGTTTTATATTTTATAGCAATTGATTGTTTTTGATAATACTTACATATTTTCAAATGTTTTTTTTTTCGTATTTTTAAAAGACCTATTAATTTTTTAATATTTTAAATGTTTTATCAAATTCACAAAGTTTGTTACGATTTATAGTAAATTATTCTAGAAAATTTTTGATTAAATTTTAAAACATTACTTCAACCATTTTGTATTAAAGTGACATTCCATTTCCAACTGCAGCTGCAATACTGTTCATTTTCTATGGAAATTGACAATGACAGCGACGCGTTTCCATAGTAAACTGAACAGTATTGCAGCTGCAGTTGGAAATGGAATGTCACTCTTAGTCAGCGCCTACCGCGAACACCGATCGAAGTTCAAAAAAACGGGCATCTTTCTCTATTACTCCAATTAAGGCGTAATTAGAGTGACATAGAAATACATCCGCAATTTCCGAACTTCGCTGTTCGCGGTAGACCCTAACAGAGGGTCAAATAAATCACATCATGACTCGAATTTCGAGCGAGCTGAGGTCACGGTGGCACTTTCCCGGCATCTGGGTCGCCGGTCCTTGCGGAACAGGTATTTTGGCCCGAAGCATGTATTTTGGCTGAGAAACGTGGTGTTGTTGCTTTTTAAGTGATGGTTCACTTGATGTCTTTGGTCTCGATGACTTTAGCATTACATATCATAAATATACAAGATCAGCATTAACTCAATAGAGTTACGGTCGGATTCGAACTTTAAGATACATCAAATATAACGGCTAGATACGATATGGTTTAGATATGTCAGTGTCAAGAGTGAAGTTTTAGTTTGAAGAATCAGCTCCATATCATCATAATATTGCATTGTCATCCGATTTACATATATTATGTATGCAATATTTTAGCTCAATTTAAAAACGGGAAGCGGGTCGAATTCAGCTTCCAAGATTGACCCACACTAACGCAGTAACTAACAGGGCAAGTAAAATAAAAGATTGCAATAAAAATACAAATACAAATACAAATACAAATACAAATAATTTATTGAGAAAAGTATAGTACAGTGGTTGTTCTTAAAGACTAAGAATTTATATAGAGACAAGTGGTTTACAAATGCCTGAACTAGGATGAAATGACCGAAAGGAACTTATTGCCAACTTGGGAACCAGTGATACAGAAGTTAAAGCCAAAGGATCAATCTTCGGACAGGTGCGTGGATATTGTGAGTGTTGAGTGTCGGACTATTGACAATAATTAACATTATGCGTGGTGGGTGGTTTGAAAATGTGATGTTTACCCCAAACTTTTCCATACACTTTTCGTCGGGGAGTTGCACAAATCTCTGTTTTGACATTTTGCTGGGACATCAGTCAGCCGCGACCACGACCAGTGAAACCTGTGTCGAAACGTCGGTAAATCAAGGTAATTGAATAAAATTCGCATTAGACCCGTCTATAAATGTGAGTTAAAATGACCGAAAGGGTCAATAAACCCACCCCGTACCCATATGGCCCCGGGTCACTGACCTGAGATGCAGTTACGTCGAGGTATAAATATTCATACTGACCACATTATGTGGTCGGTTGGCTCGTGGCATACAAGGAAACAAAGTATCCTTAATACCCTTCGCGATCTGCATTTTACAAATTGTTATATTTTGAGTTACTAAGTACCATAGTCTGTATCTTTAGATATTTAATAAAAGTAAACGATTTGTGCATTTTCGGGTAGTTATAACATTTATTAGTTAACCATCCAAATACAAAACCGCCTGGATCTGTCACTGAACGACCTGACTTTAACCTACATTATTTGATCATGTAATGTTTTCATCTACCCTCAACTGGCTTAAGGAGCCATTTGAAGGTAGATTTTGTTTACCTAAAGGTACAGAGTATAGAATAAATTAAAAAGTGGAAAAATTACTTTATATTTAAACTGGGGCGGGTCACTAGTTGTTGATAATTTGATAAATTTAACGAACGTTTTTGTGCATAATATAGGAGAATATTTTAAAAATAACACGTTTTTTTTCAGTTTGGTAAATTATTGTAACTTGTAAAAAACGCGTGAGAAAAATATTCCTAAAAAAAACCTATCCCTTATACTCGTAGGAAATTCTGTAATATCGCTAAAAGAAATCTCTAGACAATATTTGTGTTAAGCTTCAAAAATATACACCTCTTTCACCTCTACGTTACCTACCAAATATTTCATAAGCCTCTAAAACCTTTTATGACCCATTTGCCCAGTAATCTAATCCTAAGCAGCTGTTCATATTGACGTGACCAAACAGACAGATAGACATTCCAGAGTGTTATCTGTTGTCCTGTTATGACTTATGACTCAATGATAAAATCTCTTTAAAATATTTTAGCCCTTGGTACATTTATAATAAGCCCTTGAGATTTCCAATTGTGACACCCATGATAATAATACAGTACAAATACTCTTTCCACCACACCAGCTCGGAAAGGCTTACTTTGCACTTCAAAAACTGATAGCAAAGTTGCATTTTATTCACATGTGAGGCAAAGTAATCAAGTGCAAATTTTGATTTGTTTTCTTACGTTTTCTGGTAGAATTGACTTTTAAATGATGATTTTGGATGATAAATATTTAATAACATTCATTTGGATTTGATTTAGTTAGATTTGTTGATATTTTACATATTAATATTTGCTTCGGGTTGGTGTGGTGAAAAATTTTGTTTTTCACTCGGGGGCAAATTTTGTTTAACCCTCGTGCTTTGAAACCCTCGCAACGCTCAAGATTCCATTTTTCGAACCACTCGCTACGCTCGTGGATCAATTTTGAAATCTTACGTTTGCTCGGGTATCAATATTAGCCCGAGCGGTTAAACAACAACTTTTCCCCAGAGTGAAACAAATAACTAAATTCTCTATTCTCTTTGATTTTATCGTTTTAAATGCCAGTGCCGTTTTTTTGTTACAAATCATATTAAACCGTGAAACCGTGATTCAAAATAGGGAATATTACACGAAACTCTGCGTAGAGGGCGTCACTAGCTCAATCACATGGCCACCCGTGAAACACGACAATCAAATGTTCCGTTTCTGCCTCTCTATCACTCTTGCCTATTCGATCGATAGAGAGGCAGATAATGAAATTTAGATTTTCGCTTTTCGCGGTAGGTCACCTGTAAACAAACCGCCTTGATGCATCAATGTTATAGTGAACACTTGTCAAAAAAATGAAGAGCTAGTATGTATAAGTTTCTCTATAGTTTAGTATGTGCACTAGTGCTGCACTCTGGCGGCAGAACATTGCAGTAATACTCCCTATTAAGTTGTATCCAGACGAGACAATTTTTCGCCAATCTGATGAAATTCTCCGATCGAACAGGGCCGTGCGGACGCAAATACCAATTTGATTACCCGATCACATCAGCAGGTGCGGACACAAAAATGCCAATTTTCATAGTAGAATGCAAATTGGTGATTTAATTTGTGTACGTGTGGACGCTAGATGAGATTGACCAATTATTTTCCTGAACAAATCGACTGATTTCGTCAGTCCCGTCTGGATTTAATGCTAACTACCATAGAGTTAGAAAGTAACCGTAACCACAGCTAACATTTTGTTAACCTGTGGTGGTGTGGTCACACGTGTGTTTGAACTTTCACGATCGTTTGCAAACAAAGTGATTAAAGTGATACACTCCAGCGACAATTTCACCTGCTAATTAGTATGGCAATATAACTCTTTTTTTCACACATCGTAAACCTTTTGTACTCAATAATATACTCAAATTATACATGGGAAAAGTAAAACAATAGGCGGTGTCTTTTTTCCATGATGAAGGCAAACGAGCAGACGAATCGCCTGATGGTATTGGTAAGCAATTAGCTTCTCCCATGGACACCTGTAACGCCAGAGGGATTGCAAGGGCCTTGCAAGAAGGAAGTTCTTGAAGGTTTGAAGGTCGTATCGTATCGGTCGGGAAATACCGCGGGCGACAGTTAATTCAACAGTTTCGGCTCGATTCGGAAAATGAATTAGATTTCTACTAGACTTCAACAAGTTACGATATGGATAATTTAAAAATATTTGTAAGATAGATATGTAAAATTTGACGTTTCCGCGATTCTGGGGTCCTCTTAAACGATTTCGACAAGTTATTACTTAGATATCCAAGTCAAATGTAGTCGATATCTAATGTAGATCTAGTTGATCTCTAAATCGTCTCAAGATCTTGTGATTATCTCGAAATCCGAATAGGCCTGTATAGCTGTGCGAGGCAGGAAGTTTCTGGAAAAACGAACAGTTGAGGACTGCCTCTAAGAGTGACATTCCATTTCCAACTGCAGCTGCAATACTGTTCATTTTACTATGGAAATTGACAGTGACAGCGACGCGTTTCCATGGCAAAATGAACAGTATTGCAGCTGCAGTTGGAAATGGAATGTCACTTTAAGTGGTGAAGATGGAATCGCGGAAAGATGATCCGATTATGATAATTCATAGATGCTCCTACATGTGTGCATTTACGGTATTCGAAATGGATACTCCCAAAAACCATAATGATATGAAAGGAGAATAACCCATCATTATATTCTTTTAAAAAATAGACAGGAAAGGAGGCCAAGGTCGCATCAGGAATCCCGGTGCATTCTTTACTAGTATCAATATGATAGATACTAGTCTGAGGGGTTTATAATTTTTGTAACATTTTACAACTCTCGATTTATCAGGATGACGTGGGTCTTTAATTTGGGATTATTTTATGGATATTTTTAAAAAGTCATCAGCAATTGCAAATACATTCATTACATTAAGTTTTTTTTTTAATCTCTCAGTTTCAAACTGTTTCGGTTTAAGCTCTACGTTAAGTTTATTTTTATTTATTTAACATACTTACTATATAAGTATTTTACTACCTTTAAACAGCAGATCTAAATTAAAAAGCGCCTAGCATTTTAAAAATTGCATACACCAGAGAATTTGGGACGGATATCGTATCGCCGTAACCGGGTCTAGTGGTCAGGAAGTTAGCCGCGTCAGCTGAATACGCGGCTTCGATTCCCGCCTCGACTACCGGACTTTGAAAATTTTCTTTAGTTTATGAAATAATGAGTGAAAGAAGGCTAACAAAGAGAGTGTATAAGGGAGAAGTGGAAGTGAGAGTTGGAAGGGGCAGACCTCGGCGGACTTTCTCTGATCAGATTGGGGAAATCCCGAAGAAAGGCCAAGTCAAGAGCACCCTTAACCGGCGAGCGAGGAATGTTATGAAAGTGAAGGAAGCGAAAGAGGTATATCAGGATCGTAGCAAGTGGAAATCCGTGGTCTCTGCCTACCCCTCCGGAAAATAGGCGTAATTATCTGTATGTATGTATGTATGATATCTATTTCAGATCACAATTTTTTACACCAGCACACTGTAAGTATCCGCTTCTATAGTATACATATTAGTCAAGTACCACCACGCTCCGCGATTGTTGCGCCATCTAGGGTCCTAGATAAATTGGTAGTTCAATACTTAGGCTATAGAATTTCCAATTTACAAGAACCCTAAATGCCATAACAATCCCGTGTGGTGACTGTACAGTCGACGTGAAAGATATAACTAATTAACTATTTACATTTTTCGTCTTATTACAAAGGCAAAAGTGTCAACATAATACCGGGTGTGGCCTGTAATACGAGCAAAAAAATTTAACTGTAGGCTGTACTCCTCGTACTGACAAACATTTGTTAAGCGACTTTTTAAAATAACTTGTGTTTTGATTTTTAATACACTTTAAAGTTTATTCTAAGACGCAATGTATTGCGAATTTTGCTACATTTAAGGCTTCACAAGCAACGTTAATCACAATGTTATGGCGTGGCGATGGCGTCCATTGAAGATAATATTTATTTTGTATGAAAAATAGCGAGTCTAAATACTTCATAATTTTTAAAAGTTGTTGAACAAATGTGTCACCGTTTGAGGAGTATAATCTATGTTTTAATTATTTGCTCGTTTTACAGGCCACACCCGGTATATCTTTGGCGTCGACTGTACATAGTAAGAATAATAGTATAATCATAGATTTATAAGGCGTTATTAGTTTAAGAGTATAATAACGTTATAAACTCAATGAACCATTCACTGGTAATTTACGCTAGAGTAGATTTGCAATGCCTTTGGATAAAAAATGCTGCCGGTCACGGTCATAAGCATGTATACACTTTTTATCTCTATGCCATTGAGATACGATGAAAATGTGTATACATGTATATGAACATTAAAAAGTCCTGTTACTTACGACTTGTACTTTGTAGAGAATTAAGGTATATTTGTATGTAAAAAAATATGATACAGTCCGCTTAAGCTAACTTTACTCTGACTTAAGTATTAAACAAATTTGTCATTTTTGATAATATCGTTGCCACATTTTGACATTTCAAATGCCTGCAGAGTTAGCTTGGTCCTACTATATCGCTCGCACTTATCGGGATGCAACTTACATTGGGATGATTTCTTAACTTAACAGAAAAGGGGAAGGCCGTTGTTCCATACAAACGTAGTCCCAGTTTTCCTCTCTGGATATTGACGTTTATTAATATTTTTATAAGTATATAATGTTTTTATTATATTTTTATAAGTAATATTTTTACATAATTGGATGTATACTTAACCATTGCTATGCCCTACTATAGTTAGTTTTTTTTAGCATTAGAAAGAACTTTAAAGAAGGTAAGCGATCTTGACATGTCTTTTAATTGAAAAACACATTTTAAAAGTCAGTAACTATTACTTATGAAAGCAGAAGAATATAAATGATCGTATTAGATTCATAATTGTTACATATTGGCCATAACTTAATTTTAAAATGTGTTTTTCAATTAAAAGACACATCAAGATTGTTTACCTTATTTCTAATGCTAAAAAAACGAAATATACGTTTGACTTTTTTCGATATTTTTATTTATACGAAACTTTTAAATGCTTCTAACTCTTATAATAATTAAAAATGCGTAAAAAATCAAACGTAGGGGCATAGCTGTGGTTGATATACAATAAGGGGTGTCAAAATATTTTCAATAATGTTAAATCAGAAAGAAAACTGAGGACTGAGTACGTTTGTATGAAAAGCGCGGGTCCTACACATTCGTCTTAAAAGAGCTATTAGAGCTCATTGAAATAATATATTGGTAGAGTTCGACTAAGAAAAGTCTGCAGCGATTTTGATAGCCCACGCAGCGCAAGTGTTATTTATACGTCATAATTTTATAGAATTTTGACGTTTAAAATGACGCTTGCACTGCGTGGGCTATCAAAATCACTGCAGACTTTTCTCTGTCTGACTCTAGGTACAGTTTTTTACCGTCCATATTCCTCATACGAAAGTTGTTTATTTTTTTGGTAAATTCAAGATTCATTCTGCAGAGCTTTTTGAATAGTTCCACAAATGTATCATAGTTTTAATGTAATTATCAGAACAATCTACTTATGTAATAATTATCATTCTATAAAAATATTGAGTTGTTATGTGTTAATTCAATAAAAAAAAATAACAATAAGATCAAACATAAAAATACTAGTCTTATTTAAACTCTGAACTCAGTTTATTTCTTTCCATAGCGAGAATCATAAGAACCCGGTAAGAATTTGACGTTGGTAATATTTATATCATATTTTAAAATATTGAATATGCCCCTTACCTATACCATAGCAGGCGTGTCTCACTCCGCGATTTCGTCGCTTTGCTACAGGTAGCTAAAAGTACATCCGTTCGGCCCCAATTTTGGGGTTTGCCATATCTGTGCTGATCGTAACAGACGCGTTTTGTTAGAGAGTGAGTCTTCTGTACCTAGTACTATTATTTATTCTGTGACCATAGTCTATTAATATGCGTATACGCAGCGGGACGTCGGATCGGTCCCCGGGGTGACATACCTATTTAGACTGTTAACACATATTCTTGCTACCTACTTGGGATTTTATTACTGGACTAAATTGAGATTAATGACATAATCGAAACACGTATCCTTTTTAACATAGTTTTTATGGCTTTAATTAGGTGAAATGAAATTATGTGATAATTAAGTTAGGTGTTCTGGTTATTTATATTTTGTGATTTTAAATTTTTAATATCGATTTGAACTAGGTTACTAACTTCTTAGAAATTGGATTTTTAATGTTGTCATATTAAATTGTGAAAAATTTACTTATTATTAACAGTTTTTCTTTAATACAATATTAATTTCGAGATTAGGTATCGTCTTGTATAAAATTATGAAATCTATCAATATAAATAAATAATAAAATAAATAAATACTCTAGGACATTCTTACACAGATTGACTAAGTCCCACAGTAAGCTCTTGGGCTCGTGTTGAGGGTACTCAGACAACGATATATATAATATACAAATACTTAAATACATAGAAAACATATATTAATATTACTAATTATCTTATTAATATCGACTGACTTATATCGGCTGACATATAATTAAAACATTTTGATTTTGTTGAATAAACATTATTACTTATACTGAAAATCGTAATTCAAGACCAAAAGAAGTAAGATAATATGGCACTTTTTACTAGCGCGTCTTGTATATATGTAAAAATAAGTAAATAAAAGTACTTTTTTTTTAAATCGTAGGAGTAAAATTACCAATAAATAAATTATCTTAGCGTGCTTATTAAGGAATTAACTATTTTACAAACAAATAATTGCAACATTGTCTTACTTTTTTTGGTCCTGAATTACGATTTCAAGTTTACTTTATGTTTAATTAGGTCAAATAATTTATCGATAAGAATTTGTTGTTTTTTTCTTATTAATTAATACAAAAAGTTTTATGTAAAAAAGCATATAAACAATCTAATAGTTAACCATGACCATACATATTTACTTAGAGTCAGACCGTGATCTTGATAGCCCACGCAGTGCAAGTGTTGCTTTAAACGTCAAACTTCTACGAAATTATGACGTATAAATAACACTTACACTGCGTGGGCTATCGAACTCGCTGCAGACTTTTCTTGGTCTGACTCTGTCATCAACTCCCTCAGTTAAACGATAGTATAGCTCCAGTTCATTGGTAATGAAAAGTTTAAATAACTAACTAGTGAGTAAGCTGCCGTTAACTGATAACTAATGGGGTATAAATTAAACGACAGTTAAGTGATTGAGAGGGCTTTTAACCTGATACGGTTTAACCTGACATAATACAGTGTGTTTTTTGTAACAGGAGCAATAAATTAAACTGTAGGCTGTACTCCTCAAACTGGTTTGATTTTTATTACACTTTAAAGTTTATTCTAAGACGCAATGTATTGCAAATTTTGTTATGTTAAAAGCATGACAAGTAACGTCAAACACACTGATGTCAGCGTACATTGAAGGCAATATTTATTTTGTATGAAAAAGAGGAAGTCTAAAGGATTCATAATTTTTAAAAGTTGCTGAACAAATGTTGGTCAGTTTGAGGAGTACAGCCTTTAGTTTAATTTATTGCTCCTGTTACAGGAAGCACCCTGTATATACTATAATATGTATTTCACAGATGATGTATTTCTATTGCCGCAATAACAACAAATAATAACAATCTGCTTTGCCTTAAGGTTGACTTGTAGAGAATGCCTCATGGCATTAAGTTCGCCTTTTGTGCAATTAATTTTAAATAAATAAATAAAAACAGAAAAATAAGTCCCTGGGGCTCTCATACAACAAACGTGATTTGTTTGCCGTTTTTAGCGTAATGGTACGGAACCCTTCGTGCGCGACTCCGACTCGCACTTGACCGGTTTTTATAACACAGTTAAGTTGGAATATAAATTAAATTAATTAGGTAAGGTCAGGTGGCCCAGTGCGGTAAGAGAATCATGGTTTATTTTGCTCGGGGTGAGAGAAATCGTATAAGCATAAGTCAACATTTTTAATAGTATTTTTTTTAGTTTCAAATATTATTTATTTATTAATTTATATTTATTGCACAGTAAAAAATATACAGTGACAAAAGGCGGACTTAATGCTACACGGCATTCTCTACCAGTCAACCTTTAGGCCAAACAGAGAAGCATAATTGGTGCGGGGTTATGTAAAGAACACTAAAACTAAACTTGATGCTTAAAATTAATAGGCACAAATATAAATGTAATATGAAGATAAAATAAATATATATTATATTATATCGGCTAATTCAAGTTTTTCGAGTATTTTGTTGCCTGTTGTTATATTTAACCGACTTCAAAAAAGGAGGTTCTCAGTTTGACCCGTATGTTTTCTTTCTATTTTTTTTTTGTTTTAAGGTTTAATCATTTTAAGTCACATCAATACCCCTTTACTATATAAATAAAATACTTAAATAATAAAATATTCTTACCTCTATCATATTCAATAGCTCCGCAGCCAAAAATGTCCAAAAATATCACTAAAACCACCAAACATTTCACACGAAAAACACACTCCCCAACTGTCATGGTGACGTTTAAATCCCGCGCAAATTAAAAACAAAAACTACTACACATACCGATGCCTAAGTCTAGGCATTTTTTTTAATTATTTTTTTTAATCTTTTTTTTTCTGACGAGCGCTCGGCGCGGCGTTTGGAAACCCACTAGCCAACTGACCAACTTAATGCAGTAAAATAAGAAACATACATATTACAAGTATAGGAAGAAAGCGACCAAGTTGTATAATTTCTCTTCATTACAATCTCAACCTTATTTCTTTGATCTTAAAGTTGAAAATGGCAGTTGTGTTTTGGATGGGACTTTGTCGCAGTAAGTAGTAACTTGCTAAACGAGTGAACGGTGAAATGAGAAATTGTGAGACGGACGTATGTCAGAGGAGGATGGGTAGACATTTCTTTTTACAATGCGGCTCTGTAGAGTTTGGAGTTGAGAAAGTTTTGTAGGGTTGATTAGTACCATCCTCGGAGTAATTAACAACGGAGACGCCATGTCTAAAATTTTCGGTACAAAATAGTCTGCCGTTTTTTGCGGGGGAGGGGCACATCAAATGTATAGGTACGTCATGTCAGATAAACGTCAGTCCATACATATGGTTGACATGTGGTTGACCATTGGCCGCCTATTTTCGACAGAGGGGAACGCCTGTTAATGGCGGCTCCATTGTTAATTACTCCGAGGTACCATCATATGTAAGCTCAGAGTAATTAACAATGGAGCCGCCATTAACAGGCGTTCCCCTCAGTCGTAAATAGGCGGCCAATGGTCAACCACTTGTCAACCATATGTATGGACTGACGTTTATCTGACATGACGTACCTATACATTTGATGTGCCCCTCCCCCGCAAAAAAACGGCAGACTATACTTGGTCAAGCAGATCTCGTCAGTAGAAAAAGGCGGCAAATTTGAAAAATGTAGGCACGAAGGGATATCGTCTCATAGAAAATTTGAATTTCGCGCCTTTTTGTACTGACAAGAACTGCTTGACCAAGTATATTTTGTACCGAAAATTTTAGACATGGCATCTCCGTTGTTAATTACTCCGAGTATGTAAGTGTATATCAGTGCGTATCAGTATTTTTTATATTGTATATTTAGCATTAAATATCATTAAAATTATACTTACTTATTTCTTCTTTTTTGGGACTATAATTTATTTTAGTATAAGAAATAGAGATAATTATTTTATTTATTTTAACTTTATTGCACAGTAAAAATATACAGTTACAAAAGGCCAGTGGGCATTCTCCACCAGTCAACCTTTAAGCCAAACAGTGAAGTGTTACCTTGAAAAGACTCCTCAACTATCATCTTTGTCCTAACTTTTTTTTTATCTTTTCGAAAATATTTTAGGATATTTTGATATGTAGCGGAAATTTTCAATATTTTGGGGTTGCCCAATGCAAATTATAGGATACAAATATACAACAAAAATAGATACATGAGACATTAAAGAAAACAACGTTGTTTCCATACTTTTGGCCTTGGGTGTACGTTTACCTTATAAAAGATGCTCAAGTTCAAACTCACAGCGCCTATCTATAACATATCGAGTATAGTAACGGAGGAATCTCACTTTTTGAACAACCTCTTCTTCTTCTTCTTCCTCGCGTTATCCCGGCATTTCGCCACGGCTCATGAGAGCCTGGGGTCCGCTTGACAACTAATCCCATGATTTGACGTAGGCACTAGTTTTTACGAAAGCGACTGCCATCTGACCTTCCAACCCAGAGGGTAAACTAGGCCTTATTGGGATTAGTCCGGTTTCCTCACGATGTTTTCCTTCACCGAAAAGCGACTGGTAAATATTAAATGATATTTCGTACATAAGTTCCGAAAAACTCATTGGTACGAGCCGGGGTTTGAACCCGCGACCTCCAGATTGCAAGTCGCACGCTCTCACCGCTAGGCCACCAGCGCTTCTTTAACTTTTTTAACAACCTGTATGACATAATTTGTCAAATATGACCTCTTTCTATCATTAGAAAGATATCACCATACATCCGAAATACTAGCTCAATCCTTTACAAACTTATCTTTGCGGGTGGTTAAAAGTCAAACTACAGTAGCTCAATACAAAAATGACACTTTTAATTAGACGGAGGCGACATCGCCAACGGCAAAATTAAATGTAAGTTGGTTTCTCTACAAACTTCTTTTTGCGGGTGGTGAAATTTTCAACTACATTAGCTCAGTACAAAATTATCAACTGTTGTTAGACAGTGGCGACATTGCCAGCGGTAAATGTAAGTTGGTTATATATATAGAGTTGCTAATTCGATGGAAACGGTAACGTAATGACGTTGGTAGTGAATCGATTTGGCAGGAGCTGAGACCGCGAACCACGTTCGACGTGTTGCCTCCCTCTCACACTTAAGTACGAATTTACAAGTGTGATAGAGAGACAACACGTCGAACGTGGTTCGCGGTAGGCCCTCTCGTTTAACCTTGTTTGGAAATGGCTGGTTTTTTAAGGGTTTAAGGTCGGTGTCCTTTGGATACTTGGGAGTGTCGTCAAGAGGGTTCATAATTAAAAAAAAAACTTTACAGTACATATTATGGTCCTACTTTTCCGCACTAGTGCGAGAAACAGCGCTTTTCGTGTATACCTATTTCAAAAGTTTCAAGGGCCATATGTACCTACATAAAACGTTGTACGATACACGTACGAATAGGTAATCCGCAACTCGTGTCAAGAAGAAGAGACGTATAAAAAAAAATGTTATACAAATTATTAAAACACTATAAAATATAGAAAAATGTAGGTGAGTATAATACAATATGAAATAAATAATAGATTTTTAGATAGACGATTCGGGAAATGAATGAGAGATTCACTAGATATGAAAATAGTAAAGATATGTGACGTTCCACGTCAAAAGGTACCTTATGGCGGCTGGCGCTTACGCTATTATTAACGCTGTTCCAATATTCAGCCGGGGCATTGATACCTTTTGTCGTGGAACGTCACATATCTTCACTACTTCATATCTAGTGAATCTCTAATTCATTTCCCGAATCGCGCCGATTTTTAATCCGAATAACGGTCCATATTTATTTATATGGGGCCCATGAATAAGAGCGCCAGAAAATGTGTGGAAAACGGCGAATTGATATTTTTGAAATATAAAATTGGATATCTAAGGGATTTTTACTGGTTTTCAATTCTATGGGTAAAATTTAAGTGCCTAGTAGTGGAGCTGATAATTTTGGAGCAGGGATGTTGCGGATGCACTGATGCAGATTTTTTGACATCCGCGGATGCGGATGCGGATGCGGATATTTAAAGCCTCACATCCGCGGATGCGGATGTCAAGATTTGGTACTTAAAGAACGTCAAATATTACATTTTTAGCATTTTTTATTAAAAAAAAAAACGAAACGTTTAGTATTTGAGCAACAATATAAGTGCGTTTTATTTAATAAACAGTAAATTGGCCGACTTTTCGGGAACTAGACGATTTCGTTATAGATAATGACGAAATTACCTAGCACTTACGCCGCCGGCGCCGCCGCTAATACGTTTCTGTTACCGACTTGGTCGACATCCGCATCATGCGGATGCTCCGCATCGATTTTATGCGGATGCGGATGCAGATGCGGATATTGAAAATAATGTGGATAATCCGCGGATGCGGATGCGAATATCCGCAACATCCCTGTTTTGGAGTAGCGCGTTTATGTCTTTTATAGGCACAGACAAAACATCCTCCAGTACTAGGTACAGAAGACTCACTCTCTAACAAAACGCGTCTGTCACGATCAGCACAGATATGGCCGCTAGGTGGCGACAGCGCCACGCGCGGCTTATGGCAAACCCCAAAATTGGGGTCGAACGAATGGACTTTTAGCTACCTGTAGCAAAGCGACGAAATCGCGGAGTGAGACACGCCTGATACTGTCCAAAGACAAAGTGTGTCCTAATTGTTTCGGTAAGACACTCTATACATTGTTTATTTTATTTTTATTTCAGGCAACTAGTGGCCCATACATAAATACCTTAAAACTAGCATACATATTACACAAATACATATATTTTAAAATAAAACTAAACACTACAAATGCTCCCGAGCACCATATTTGCATCACAGGCTAATTATATGCCCCTAGATTACAATATACTTATTAAACTACAGGTAGATAGATAAGTGGCCAGAGGTAACTCATTATCTCCAGGGCGTGCAATCTCCATTAATTCGTAATTAAAACGGTGAATCCATGGTAAAGCCCCGACGAGACAATAATTAACGTCCCGGTTCCTGTTCAGCCAGTTAGACAGGATACTCTGACTGGACGTTACTGCATTGACGTATACCGTAAAACGGGGTGAGTAGGTTTCGCGGGGAGAGTTGGGTTATGAATGGGGAGAGAAGTTTTGAGATAGGGGGTGAGAAGGGATTTTAAGGCTACTGCTACAAAAATAATGTATTCCAATTTAAAATGGGGCTATAGTACCTAATACGCATAATAAAAAAAAATCGATCCAACAATCTTCCAAAATCACCTTTGTATGAAAAACCCTCTCACCCCAAATACGAGGCATTACGGGGTGAGGTGGGTTTTCCTCTTTATCGTCAAAGTTATGAAATGGAACTACCCAAAATAAAATACAACGTCCGAACCACTTATTATATACGCCATTCAGTTTTCACATGTAAAAATAAAATTTTATCGAGGTTTGAAAGTCAAATTTCACCCAACTCACCCCATTTTACGGTAACATTTTGCCTATATCGCTCTTAGTCTACATCGCGAATTAAATGGTCCAGAACGCAAAATGCCTACATAATTTTCCGTTGTTTTATCTTCACGTTAGCGATGTCGACGGAGCCCCGCTGCCGCGGGGCTCCTATTCTGTGCAGTTTGGCCTTCGGCTATTTGAAGATAACTAACGAACCTAGCAGATGGCAAAAGCAGCAGTGAAGCGACTTGAGAAGATCTGGAGGAACCGAGGAATTAACCGCAAAACAAAGATAAAGCTCATGCATACCATTATCTTCTCTATCTTTCTGTATGCTTCCGAGACTTGGACGCTGAAAGCCCGGGCACTTAGAAGGATAGACGCGTTCGAGATGTGGTGCTGGCGCAGAATGCTGAATATATCTTGGACTGAACGCCGCACAAACGAGTCTATCTTAGATGAGCTCAATATCACCACAAGGCTAACCACTATCTGTACCCAAAGAGTCCTCAAATGTACTTTGACAATACATCTCTATTCTAAAATTGTCTTTGCTCCAACATTACCTATGGCCTATGTATGGCCTATGACCAATTATATTGGCGGCCATTATAATTGACTTGTAAAATAATAATGGCCGCCAATGTCAAGTTTCTCGCGAGGTCTTTGACCTCCGTTTGGAGTGTTGGAAAAGGTCATAAGCGACGGCGCATGTGGGGGAGTTAGGACGTTTCGGAACGGGACCGAGGCACTTTCGCTTAGGGTCATGTCTTATAAAGTAGTGCAGGGCGATTATGCCGATTATATATCGATATGATTAGATTAATTTTATTATGTTATTGTTTATCTTGCTCAGCACATGAGGATTAGAAAGGGAGAGAGGCCATTGCCGAGCAGCGGGGCACACACATAGGCTAATGAAAAATATTATTGTTTTGGAATTAATTGATATTTTTTTTCTAGGTTTTTGTTAATGGTTGTGTTTTTTGTATTTTTTTCCGTATTTTTTATCTAATTAATCCTCACTCACAATCCGTTAGTATTGTCTCCCTAGACTAGAAAATAAGATATATTAGCATCCCGCGTTAACCTAAGTCACTAACAAGCATAAGTAATTGCACTTGCCTGACTAATATATGGTGGTTGTCAAGAAACTAATGATAACTCAAGTTGTAGAAAGTCAAGATGAATTATCGACTATCGACAATGACGCTGTCTCTTCACTAGACAATAATTATGGTATACCTTAGGGAATATATTTGTTAGAAAGTCTACTGTTGTACAAAATAGGTGTTAATATAGCCAATATAAAAAGTGAAACTGATAAGTGGGTGGTGTCATTATCGTATGCTTACTAAATAAATATTGTTTTGTGATTTTAGTGTATAATAGAGTAGTGTAGATGTAGATATATTATAAACACAATAAATAAATATACTTTGGTTGGACTAATTCACTTCTGATATTTTGTTAGGTACTAGTTTTGAATTTTACTGAATACGGATGAATTAATTAAAATGTACCTAATTAAAATTGTGCACACATTATAAACCTATTTTGTAAGTAATATACCACTACCAAGTAAGCTTGTAGTGATTACCACTCAATACATTATTATACTGAATGTATAAAAATATATTTCTAATAATTGTAATATCTAAAAATATAACTAAAACAAAGTAGTTAAGTGACCATTGACATTGTGGCACTGTGCTACATCCCTAGTATTATCGACACCGTATTGGTAATGGCGGCACAATAGAATGTTAAATTGTACAGCGTCGACAGAAAAAAAATTGAAATCATCGAGAAATCTATGCCACATCTCTAATATTATCGACACTGCGTTGGTCACGTCAGCACAATAGAAAGTTTAATTGTACAGCGTCGACAGAAAAACACTATATTTTAAAACATCGACATATTATTATCGACACTGTGCCACATCCCTAGAATTATCGATATCGTATTGGTCACGGCGGCACAATAGAAAGTTTAATTGTACAGCAACGGCAGAAAAATACTATATTTTAAAACATCGACATATTATTATCGACACTGTGCCACATCCCTAGAATTATCGACATCGTATTGGTCACGGCGACACAATAGAAAGTTAAATTGTACATCGACGGCAGAAAAATATTATATGTTAAAACATCGACAAATTGTACTTAATCGATACTTTACAACATCCCTAGAATTATCGACACTATTGGTCACGGCGGCACAATAGAAAGTTTATTTGTACAGCGTCGGCAGAAAAAGACAATTTTTGAATGAATAAGTGATGAGTCAGTTTTTTTTTAGAAAAAAATGTCTCATCCAATTTTGCTATGGTTTTTTATGTTAAGTTTGTCATGGTTATGCTTTCTCTGTATGTTTTAGATATTAACATGAACTAAATTATACATAGTTAAGTTAGTTATAGTTCGTTTTTTTTAGTCAGACCGTAAAAAGTCTGCAGCCATTTTTAAACGTCAAATTAATTAAATAAATAAATAAATATTATAGGACATTCTTACACAGATTGACTAAGTCCCACAGTAAGCTCAAGAAGGCTTGTGTTGTGGGTACTCAGACAACGATATATATAATATACAAATACTTAAATACATAGAAAACACCCATGACTCAGGAACAAATATCTGTATCATCATACAAATAAATGCCCTTACTAAATAAAGGATACTAAATTTCTAAGAAATTATGACGTATACATAACACTTACACTGCGTGGGCTATCAAATCCGCTGCAGACTTAGTTTGGTGCGACTCTAGCATTAGAAAGAAGTTAAACAAACTTGACATGTCTTTTCATAAAAAAAATATTGAAAAACGCTTTAAAAAATTAGTTTATATTACTTATGACAGCAAAAGAATGTAAAAGATCGTATAGTTATGATTTATAATTCTAACATATTTTCTGTGACTTATTTTTCAGTGTTGATTTTTTATAAAAATAGATGTCAAGGTTACCTTCTTTCTAATACTAATAAAACGAACTAAAGTAATGATTATACGTATTAGTTATCTAAAATACAATAATTTAATTATACTTACCGGCTCTTTTTTGCACACCTAAAATAAAAAGAAATAAAACAAATACAATAGGTACCTACAGTGGCGTAGCTAGCACAATTTCCGCCCGGTGCGGAAATTGTGGGTGGCACCCCAAAATTCAATCAAAATTGTAAAATATATTTACAAGACTAATTGTAATTGTTGTTAAATAGCTCAGGATTTACTCGATCGCTTTCATTTTATGAATTTTTATAGGTGGCACTACTGATGTTCACGGTCGGGTGTCACCCCTAAATGGGTGACACCCGGGGCGGACAGCCCCCGCCCCCCCCCCCCCCTAGCTACGCCACTGGGTACCTACTAATAGTACTAATTTGGTTGTCTTTGACTTTTGAAATTGAATTGATTTCCTTGAATCCCGATTTAATGATTGAGCTGAAAATTTGCATTCATTATGTAAATCCGATGACAATGCAATATTATGATGGCCTATAAGCAATAAGCGCTGGTGGCCTAGCGGTAAGAGCGTGCGACTTGCAATCCGGAGGTCACGGGTTCAAACCCCGGCTCGTACCAATGAGTTTTCGGAACTTATGTACGAAATATCATTTGATATTTACTAGTCGCTTTTCGGTGAAGGAAAACATCGTGAGGAAACCGGACTAATCCCAATAAGACCTAGTTTCCCCTCTGGGTTGGAAGGTGAGATGGCAGTCGCTTTCGTAAAAACTAATGCCTATGTCAAATCATGGGATTAGTGGTCAAGCGGACCCCGGGCTCCTATGTGAGCCGTGGCGAAATGCCGGGATAACGCGAGGAAGAAGAGAATGCAATATTATGATGACAGGAGGTGGTCATGGGAACTCCGTGATAAAGCAACGCAAATTAATTGTGTTTGGGGTTGTTAGATGGGTCTCAATAGGTGTTAGTTGCCTGTGGGAAAAAGTACAGTGAATGATAAAAAATTGTGCCAAAAATTTAATTGCCAAAAACTTACTTTTTAGTTATCTGGGATGAAAAAAACAAGGTCAAATCTATCATTAATATTACTCATTAAACATCTGAAAAATAAAACTAGTCCTAACTAAATTAACCTTTGATTCATTACAGTATCTTGTAAATTATGGTGTCGACGGTACAAGACATGTGAAAGTGAAGTAATGTTGCTGTCGCTGCTGACCGTACGTTGTGTAGCTATTATTACTTTGTTGACCTTACGCTGCATTGTGCCCGGCCCGGCTGGGAATATCATAAACATGGGTGTGTTCCTCTTGGACCTCTAAAGTTAGACCAACATAAGTCTGCAACGATTTTGACAGCACACGCAGTGCAAGTGTTATTTAAATAAATAAAATCAAAGAAATTTTAATAAAAAATCTTCCGTGCGACACAGGCATATTTAAATATAATATTAAGAATCGGGTTGTGGCATTAGACTGCACGATTGGCTCGAATTCGTGTGCGTGACATCACTGTACTGAGTCAGTCAGTACTACTGACCACATTCTTATTGCCCGTAAGGCCCGATAAGGGACCGTGCGCGTTGGAGGGTCTAGCTGCCATCTTGTGGCCTGAATCTGAAACATACATGTGCACATGTACATTGCCAAAGCAAGTGCTACCATCTACCGTTCTCGTCGGTTGTTTTCCTTGTGCATAGTAGGTTCTTCCATCTTGTGGGCTACATCGGAAGCATAAACGACACATTTACGCCTTGCGCCAAAAATCAATCCTATGCTGCCCTCTATAGATCATGCACGGGGCCTAAGATGTCGCTGGCCCAATATTATAGGGTTCTATGTTTCACTTTTATCGAACTGAATTTGAACATCATAGTGACATTAAGTTGAATTTCAATTATCTTGAAAATGTAACATAAAACCGTGTAATATTGGGCCAGCGATATGTCAATGGAAAGGGCCCTGGGGCCAAATTCGACACGTACAACTGTCAGATTTCGCATCCACGTCAAATCAACAGTTGATTTTATCGCATACTGAGTTATGATTCCATCAACGGTGGATAATATCATTTGGTACAACCAAAACTCCACTCTAAACTAAGGGTGGTTCGGTTTGGTTTGCTTGTCACCCTAACTGTGGATTGTTAATGTCAAATTTTGACATTGTACGTATTCGAGAACTTATGATTTTTCCCACATCAACGGGATATCAACACGATACGTCAAACGTCGCTTGTCGAATAGGGGTCCAGTATTTTTGCGCTACTCTGTACAGCCAAGCGGAGTAAACCTTCGTGTCGTGATTGTCGAAAGTGGCAGGAGCCAGGTGTATTGGCAGGTGGAAAGTCATTATTTACTGCGCAAAACTGCCAATTGTTACGAGTATGTATGTACAGACGTATGTCAGAGACAACATGACGTGAGTATTGTGCTTTATTATCACTTTACCGGCTTTCGAGAATGAAGATATTTTTTTCTTGTTTCTATAGTTCGTTTTTTTAGCATTAGAAAGAACTCGACAGAAGCAAGCGTGCAGTTTTTATCAGGCTCTTTAATTATTAATAATTGTTGAATTATCTAATGTAGCACGGTTAGTACATATAATTTACTTCAAATTATTACCGCTAAAAGTGCCGGATTTGGAACCACAAGCTTACTTCTGCGAAGTTCTTTCTAATGCTAAAAAAACGGACTATAGGTATATAGGTAATGTATCAATAGGTACCTATTTAAATCAAAGTAAACAAAATCTACCCTCAAACGGCTCCTTAAGTCTGTTGAGGGTAGATGAAAACATTACATGATCAAATAATGTAGGTAATGCCAGGTCGTACGGTGCCTGATCCAGGCGGTTTTGTATTTGGTTGGTTAAGCAATAAATGTTACAACTACTCGAAAATGTACAAATTGTTTGTTTACTTTTATTTAAATACCTAAAGATACAGAGTATACGGTGGCCCTTATTTCGTCGAAGTTATATTTTTCTATGGGCCCCCGCTTAATGTAAAATCTACCACTATAAACCAGTCTTTTTAGGGTTCCGTACCCAAAGGGTAAAACGGGACCCTATTACTAAGACTTCGCTGTCCGTCCATCCGTCCGTCTGTCACCAGGCTGTATCTCACGAACCGTGATAGCTAGACAGTTGAAATTTTCACAGATGATGTATTTCTGTTTTCGTCGGGCGGGGTCAGTACTTGGATGGGTGACCGTTTTCTTTTTGCATTTTATCCGTTTTTTTTTTGCTTTATGGTACGGAACCCTTCGTGCGTGAGTCTGACTCGCACTTTCCCGGTTTTTATTTCCATAATTTCTATTTCACGCTTACCAGTCTACCACCACACACTAGCAGTCTACCACAGCTAAGTTTAAATCGGTGCAGAGTTAGCTTAGACTGACTGTATTGGCATCACCAGTGACCTGAGACACGGCGCGATTCGGGAAATGAATTAGAGATTCACTATATATGAAATAGTAAAGATATGTGACGTTCCACGGCAAAACGTACCATTGCCACAGAATAAATAATAGTACTACCGTACAGAAAGGAAACTTCCTACAAAACCGAAGTTTGACAGCGGTTCAGGGTCGAATCATGCTATCCCTTTCTAATATATGACACTATCCCTTTCGGCTATTTAGGGTTGTCAAAATTCAAGTGATTATCTTATCTGTGGTCGTGCACGCAGAAGGTAGTCAAGTGGTGCCAACCCTAATAATTGCTCGGAGCAATGCTGAGCCGAGCGGAGCCGAGTTAGACCGATCTCAGGAGTTTCGCACCCCTGACATTGCCCCGGCTGAATATTGGAGCGGCTTTAATAATAGCGTAAGCCCCAGCCGCCATAAGGTACCTTTTGCCGTGGAACGTCACATATCTTTACTACTTCGTATCTAATTAATCTCTGATTCATTTCCCGAATCGAGCCGACACTTATTAAGATTGCCATCTAAGAGCACAGCGCCAGGCACTGGGACATATCGTAAGCTTAAGATGGATGAGTTTATATCATGGAATAGTTATAATGAATGGTGTCCGTCCGTCCTACTACCACGTCCTGATTCGCGCTTAAGTATAAGTAGATTAATACATACGTACTTAAAATACTGAGACACCTACATAGAAAACATACAATTAAGACTCAGGAGCATAGCGTTGTTTATGTAGTTCTCGAGATAATTAGCGATGTGACAGTCAGACGGACGGACGGAGGGTCGGACGGACGGACAGAGTCGCACCAGAAAGGTTCCTTTTGTCCCTTTTTGATACAGAACTCTAAAAGTGTTTTTCAGTAAAAAGACACATCAATATCGCTTCGTTCTAATGATAAGTGATGTATAGATCCTCCTAAAATCCATTAAGATATAGTATGTCATCAGAAACTCCGTTGGTTGGGCCACCTTGAGAGGATGGATGAAGATCGGAACGTGAAAAGAGCATACCTGGGCCGTCCAGCAGGAAGACGTCCTATCGGACGCCCCAGGTATCGCTGGTGCGACATGGTGGAGGCGGTCCTACGCGAACTTCGAGTCAACAATTGGCGAGAGGTCGCACAGGACCGAGAAAAGTGGCGCTGTCTTGTGTCGGAGGCCAATTCTCATTTTGGGTCGCTGAGCCAACGGAGTAAGTATGTCATCAAAACGATATAGTCATAGTCATAGTTTATTCATAAACAATTTTCATTGTGTTTGAAATTAATTTACATACATATAGAATAGAATATAATAGTTTTTTATTCGTAAACACACAGACAACAGACATACATAGAAAAAACATAGTGAAAAATAAAGTGTCACGAAATGATCCCATCTCAGCATGTTCAGCATGTCAGATAAATTTATCTATCTATCTATATATTTATTATCTATATACACAAACAAATCTTATAATAAGATACTTATAACAAGACATACACAACACCAAATTTAATACACTTTAAGAAATAATAACAAATAATAAAAAAATCTAATTCTAATGTCATGAACAATAAATATTGAAATTAAATTTTATTTAAAGGAAAATTAAAATTAAAAACATAATAAGAACAAAATGGGTAATAATATTTCATTTGTAAAGCCAAAATTAATATTTATTATTCATTAAATAATTATTTACTTATTTATTTATATCATGTTTATTTCCATTTTAGCGTGACTGTAACATAACGAATGATATCCGACATCCGTCCGTCCGTCCTACTACCACAAGTACATCCTGATGCAAACACGGTGTTCTGATGCATTTAGAATACTAAGTGTGGGAGAAACTTCTCGATTTCACATATAAATATAATCTTTACGTTAAAGAGAGACAGCAAATTGAGTGTTTTCTCGCTTTTCTACTAAGAAAATAGAAGTGTACCTACCTACTTATTTGTTAAAATAGTTTTTCACCACACGCTCGGAAAGGCATACTTTGCACTTCAAAAACTGATAGCAAAGTTGCATTTTATTCACATGTGAGACAAAGTAATCAAATGCAAATTTTGAGTTGGTTTCTTACGTTTGCTAGTAGAAATGACTTTTAAATGATGATTTTGGATGATAAATAATTAATAACATTCATTTGGATTTGATTTGGTTTGTTTTTGTTTGATATTTTACATTTAATATTTGCTTCAGGTTGGTGTGGTGAAAAATTTTGTGTTCCACTCGGGGGCAAATTTTGTTCAACCCTCGTGCTTTGAAACCCTCGCAACGCTCAAGATTCCATTTTTGAATCTTTCGCTTGCTCGGGTGTCAATATATATAAACAACAACTTTGCCCCCTTGTAAAACAAATAACTATTGATTTATATCTGTTTGTGGTGTTAGCGCAGGATATTTCGATATTCTTAAAAGTATTGAAGTGTTAAAGACAATATATCACCTAATTTAAAATTAATACTGACTTAATAAATGACTGTAATAAATGACGATCGGTCTGGCCTCGTGGGTGATGACCGGTCTGGCCTATAGTCAGATTTTTTTAGCATTAGAAAGAACTTCGCAGAAGTTAGCTTGTGGTTCCAAATCCGGCACTTTTAGCGGTAATAATTTGAAGTAAATTATATGTATTGACCATGCTACATTAGATAAATCAATAATTATTAACAATTCAAGAACCTGATAAAAACTGCACGCTTGCTTCTGTGGAGTTCTTTCTAATGCTAAAAAAAACGAACTATAGTGGGTAGTGACCCTGCCTGCGAAGCCGATGGTCCTGGGTTCGAATCCCAGTAAGGGCATTTATTTGTATGATGATACAGATATTTGTTCCTGAGTAATGGTGTTTTCTATGTATTTAAGATTTTGTATATTATATATATCGTTGTCCGAGTACCCACAACACAAGCCTTCTTGAGCTTACTGTGGGATAAGTCCCAGTCAATCTGTGTAAGAATGTCCTATAATATTTATTTATTTATTTAATTTCAAGTAGATAATATATAAGTTTATTTTAATTTATTCAATAACAAAACTTATACAAACTATTATTAAAATTAAGTATAGACTAAATAAATTAAAACTAAAACTAATAAAATAAAGAGACCGGACGGCATGTCCCTGGTTCCTTGGGGTTTGGGAAGGGTGCTAGTGTGGGACGCTACCTGCGTAGACACTCTGGCCCCTTCCCACCTGACGGGAACCAGTAACCAAGCAGGTGCGGCGGCTAAAGCGGCCGAAAAGCTAAAATCCCAGAAGTACAGGGGTCTCGGCCCCGAGTATATTTTTATGCCATTTGGGGTTGAGACCCTTGGCCCGTGGGGTCCTAATGCTGTACAGCTTTTTAAAGAGCTCACAAAAAGGCTTAAAGACTTCACTGGTGACCCAAGAGCTGGCAGCTTTCTCGCTCAACGTATTAGCTTAGCAATACAGCGAGGAAATGCTGACAGCGTCCTCGGCACCATGCCAAAGGGGCCCAATTTCCTAGACATTTTTTAATTATATTTTATTTTATTTAGTTTTAGTTTTTAGTTTTAATTTAGGTTTATTTTATAGATAAGTTAGTTTATTTTTATTTTTAACGTTTGTATCTGCCTTATAAATAAATAAACATAAAATAAATAAATAAATAAAACTTACCCACCTACCTTAGATCCCCCAGATCTGTCCCCTGCGGAAGTGTGCCCATAAGGCTGGCTACATTCCCACGCTGAATAGCTATGCCTATTCTTTGGCCTAGGAATGAGCCAGCCCTAGGGTCACCCGTCGTTTCCAATATATAAGTTAATTTCCGAAAAATCAGTATAGATTTTTTAAATTTAATGCTGTTCATAGGTTTCTTGGGCTTAAAAGTTTAGGTGTAGAATTAGAGACCATAATAGGTCGAATAACAACCACATATTTGCGGCGTTTGCAGTCTTTTGCAGTTGAGACACTAGGGCCGTGGAGCAAAGACGCCCATATCCTTTCCCCTGCTTGAGACTATGGGACAACAGAATTATTTCAATTGTAATTTGTGCATAATTAATTGTATTAATGCTCTGGAAAGTGTGTAATAGCGTAACCGCCTGAATTACGCACGCTGACGCAACTGTCGTTTGGTGAATCGATCAAGTGTGAGCCGGCTTCATTAAATAAACAGGGTTCTAAGTTATAAAAACTGAGGATAACCTGCGATAAAAAAGATCTTAGCCTCCAAGAACATACGTTGTTTACACCGGATGGTATACGGTAAGAGCATGAGAATTTGGAGGTCGCGGGTTCAAAACCTGGCTCATATACCAATGAGTTTTTCGGATGATGATGATGACAATGCATTCCTGTTATCCCCCATTAGGGACACAGGGCTTGCAGAAGAATCCTCCATTTGTCACGATCTTGAGTGGCTACTTTCAGCTCTTTCCAGCCGAGTCCAGTTTAACCAGCCTCCTCAACTGATCGCCTCCATGTAGTCTTCCTCCTTCCTCCTTTCCGACCGTCTTCTGCCAGCCGACTGCCAGCGGAGACCCTGCTTGGCCAGATGGCTGCCGGCCTACGGAGTACGTGTCCGATCCAACGCCATTTTCTATCAAGGATTTCCCTTCCTATGGGTTTCTGTTCCGTCATCTGCCATAGTCTGGCATTTGAGATGGTTCGTGGCCAGTAGATCCCTAGAATGCGTTCGGAACTTATATACGAAATATTGTTTGATATTTACCGGTCGCTTGTCGGTGAAAGAAAATATCGTGAGGAAACCGGACTAATCCCAACAAGGTCTAGTTTCCCTTCTGGGTTGGAAGGCCAGATGACAGTCGCTTTCGAAAAAACAAGTGCCTACTCTCGGGATTAGTTGCCAAGCTGACCCCAGGCTCTGATGAGCCGTGGCAAAATGCCGGGACACCGCGAGGAATATGATGATGTTATGTTTGAGGTTCGAGTTATCGAGGTTCCATGTTTTGCAATATTTGCAAGCATTGAACCCTAATTGACCGCAGGTAAAAACGCCATAACGAAGCAATTCGACCCCAGGGAAAGTGGGCTTTCTCCTTCATTCCAAGTAAAAGTGATATCTGCCGTCTCGCTTACCGAACCTCTTAACTTGACAAACAAGTTTATTGTAATATTTACTTTATTTTGTAGGGAATAAAGTTAAAATTACAAAAGTGTTAGGTAGTAGAGTTACGAGTAATGTTATGTGGTTATATTAGTGTTTATTAAATAAATGTTGTGTAAATGTATCTGGTTATTGTAAAATTATTCGTATGTGGTTTGTTATGCACAATTAAGTTTGGTTTAAACCATGTATTATTATTTTTTTTTATTATGAATGGGCTTACTCATGGCCACAGACTAGCCGAGGCGTAGACGTGGCCTACGATGGAGCGAGCTCGCCCAGAAGGTGCCTGTTCACTCTTGATTTGAAGGTTGCCGGGTTATAAGAACACGGAAATATAGACGCCGGCAAGGAATTCCATTCCTTGGCAGTGCGCATAACGAAAGTAGAAGCAAAGCGCTTCGTGCGAATTGGTGGAATATCTACCAAGTAAGGATGGAAACCGGCCGTGCGTCTAAAAGTCCGATGGTAGAATGGGGACGGTGGAATAAGCTCGTGTAGCTCTTGGGCACACTCCCCGAAGTGCAGCCTGTAGAATACCGACAGGCTGGCGACTTTCCGCCGATGGGCCAAAGACTGAAGCTTAGCCGTTAGCTTCTTGTCGCCAATCATCCTCCTGGCTCTGCGCTCCACTGAGCTGTATTTGTACTGATTTTGTTTTTAACGCTACACTAGTACAGTCAGCACTATACTCTGTATTTAAATAAAAGTAAATGAACAATTTGTACATTTTCGGGTAGTCATAACATTTATTGGTTAGCCAATCAAATACAAAACCGCCTGGATCTGTCACTGAACGACCTGACTTTAACGTACATTATTTGATCGTACTGTAATGTTTTCATCTATTACCAGTTGATGCCTGAAATGCCTGAAAGCCTTAAGGAACCATTGGAGGGTAGAT
Source organism: Cydia fagiglandana (assembly GCF_963556715.1). Classification (NCBI taxonomy): domain Eukaryota; kingdom Metazoa; phylum Arthropoda; class Insecta; order Lepidoptera; family Tortricidae; genus Cydia; species Cydia fagiglandana. Next base: position 1,608,380 of record NC_085956.1, read on the forward strand.
TTTGTTTACTTTTATTTAAATACCTAAAGATACAGAGTATAGTATGTTACGAAGGCCGCAAAAATATCTGACACGATCTCATTTGTAGAGCCCTAAGAGCGTGTCACATATTTTTGCGGCCTTCGAAGAGTACATACTATTGCAGTTACTGTACAGTCGAAAGTTTTAATTTATTAATTTATGACCCATTTTGCACCTTGTCACAATGACAATAGTATGAGTTCTCTAGCGACTTTCATATTGATTGTCACTGTGACAAGGGTCATAAACAATAATACAATTAAAAATACACTACATAATCTAAACATAAAACTAATTAACTACTAAACTAAACTTAATATAAGCAAAATAATATAGACAAAGAAATAATAATTTATGAATAAAATATAAATGTAGGGTCATAATGTCAATTCCGTCCGCTTATATATAATTTATATTTTACTGTGGTTAAAATATAAATATAATAATATAAATAGTAAAATATAAAACTGTGGTCATTGAACATACTTGATACATTTAAACGCGTAGGCACATGTAGGTAATATCAAAATAAAATAAAAAGACGATTTTGCTCTAATGTGAGTGTGTTTGTTTTTTTTGAAAAGGTTTTTCTTTCAGAAAATTAATCTTTTTTTGGTCCCCTGAGTTAAAAGTAATAAGAAATCTAAAGGGCACAGATGACCAGTTCGCCGGACGATATCAGCCTGTCAGTTATACGCAAAATTTGACAGCTCCGAAAACTGACAGGCTGACATCGTCCAGCGAACTGGTAATTTGTGGGCCCCTTAAGAAAAGCGATGAAGTACTTAGGTATCAAAATAATTTATCAAAATTGACAGTACCACGACGAAACAAAGGCTCTAAAAATAACACCAATTTGCTATGATAAAGTAATTTGCCAGCTTTCGAAAGACAGTGTACTGAATGCACCCAAGCCAGTCTTTGTGTAGTTTTGACCACTTTCAAATGTCAAATATGGGTACGATAGCTAGCCGCGGTGCATACGGGTCAAACTATGTGAACTTTGCCACAGAACAGTTATGAGACAGAGGAGTTGCGATGTATAGGTACATATACAGGATGGCCAAAAAATAACTGCAATACCGTTGCCAGGGAGGTTTTGGGATTATACTGAGCAACTTTTACTATTGGACCAACCCCGAAATCACGAAAAAAAAATGTACCCTCCCATAGAAAATGGACCAGCTAAAATGTATGAAACAGCTAATTTTTTTTTGTGATTTCTGGGTTGGTCCCATAGTAAAAGTTGCTTAGTATAATCCCAAAACCTCCTTGGCAACGGGATTGCAGTTATTTTTTAGCCACCCTGGTAGTGGTATCTAGACAAGCCTGATCAAATCGGTCGATTTGATCAGGAAAATAATTGGCGCCAATCTCCAATTTAATCACCAATTTTAGATTCATGGTGATAATAGAGCCCTTTAAATCGAAATATGCCCCAGAACGAAAATACTGGCGTCACAAATTGGTATTCTTGCGTCCGCACCTCATTTTATCGGTAATATCGGTCATTATATATTAAAAATTGGTGTTTGCATCCACACGTCCTGATTCGATCGGCCAATTTAATCAGATTGGCGAAAAATTTACTAGTCTAGATATCGCTGTATACAAAAGTTATTAGCTTGAACTGATAAAGCTGTTCTACTCTGCGCCCGCTTTTCCTCCAAGAATACTCTCTAAGTGCTTCCCAGAGAGAAATTACCCACGTTATTGTGTTTCCGGGCCGCATTACCATAATACGGCGTTAATTTATTAATTATTAGTTTATTTAATAGTTAACTTGTACGGACGGAGGGGAATGATAGATGGGGTGAAGGATAGATGGGATACTACCTGTTTTTCTCTTTGTTCGATTTGCTACTGTAAGTTTTGTGTTGGAAAGTGTCTTTATAAACTAACAGAATCTTGTTTATAGGATACTGCGTGAATGCGCGTAGAACTAGTTTAAATGTTTATAACTAATGTTTAAATAAATATACGGCTTTTGTTCGCGTGCGTCAAGCAGACACATCCGTTTAGACCCTAATGCTGTAAACACAGAATTTGTATCAGTGCCTATTCTTTTCGATAATATACCTATTCATCCAGATCATCATAGTTTCCTTTACGCTCCAGATCCAATATTTTGTTTGCGACAAGAAATTACTTTTTTTTTTATTTGACTATAAAGCCAGTCCAGACGGGAACAGTTTAACGCAAATTAAATTGTCCTGCCTAATATTACAAATTTAATGGAAAAGTGACTCTTAAAACTTTATGAACCGATTTAGATGAAAATCGGTATAGGATTAATTTGAGTCTCGGGGACATAGGATGAATTAGGGCCGAAAGCCCTTTAATTAACTATAAATAAATAAATATATTGGGGACATTTTACACAGATCGACCTAGCCCCAAACTAAGCATAGCTTGTACTATGGGTAGGTACTAGGCGACGATATAAACATACTTATATAGATAAATACATAAAAAACAACCATGAGTCCATGATTCATGAGTTCTTCACACAAATAAATGCCCATACCGGGATTCGAACACAGGACCATCGGCTTCGCAAGCAGAGTTACTACCAAAAACGACTACGAGTACTATAGCTGGTCAAGCAAATCTTGTCAGTAAAAAAAGGCGCGAAATTCAAATTTTCTATGGGACGATAACCCATCGCGCCTACATTTTTCAAATTTGCCGCCTTTTTCTACTGACAAGATCTGCTTGACCAAGTATATGTAAATTATGATAAAATTTCACAATGTACAGTTTTTTTTTTAATATAGAAGTACTTTGACTCGATCCAGTTGGGATTGGGAGACATAGATACCTCCGCACCTAGTTTTTATACTATCTAAGAGTTTTGAGTACTTATTTCTAAGACACGACTATATATTAATGTGAGTCCTACTTTACTTTATAATTGTAGACATTAATACTTTAAAAGAGACAGTCATGGGGTTAATTAGTTTAAATTGGAACAGTTTTTGATTAACATGTTTTTTATAATTTTGCATTATTTGTCTCTCCCATGACACTTTTGTGTAACTAAATTATCTCATTTCCTTAAAATTAAATGTCATACCACAACTGTATTGGGAGCAAAAGCAAATGTCATAGAAAGCGGTTCTTTTTTTGCTGGTTTGTGCTTGAGCTGAATCTTGTATCACTTGTTTAGCTAGGTATGATTATAATATTTCTATCTTTTAAACTCGCTTCACTTCTAAAATGTTTGGAAAATGGTATAGGTATATTTTGTAGAAGTCATTAAGTTAGGTTCGGTTAGATTTGTGACCCTTTTGAAAATCCTACAGTTTTTGAACTAATAAATTAATAATCGCGGCCGGTGTAATTAAAATGTAGAGAATGAAACATCAAACACAAAATGATCCTGTTGCTATAGGGTATGACAACGGCGCGATTCGGGAAATGAATTAGAGATTAACTAAAAACGATATAGTAAAGATAGGTATGTGACGTCCCACGGGTAATGGTACCTTATGGCGGTTGGCGCTTACGCTATCATTAACGCCGCTCCAATATTATTGCGGCGCTATGCGACGTAAGCGCCGGCCGCCATAAGGTACCTTTTACTGTGGAACGTCACATATCTTTACTATTTGATATCCAGTGAGTCTCTAATTCATTTCCCGAATCGAGCCGTAAGTAGCTACTATGTGGAATTCATTGTGTTGGAACTTATAAACCAAACAGGTTGTAAACCTTATGCCATGAGCTGGCGACTATTTTGTTTTGTCTGTGGTTTTTTATTTTGTCAGTATACACGAACAAATGAATATATATCGTTTCTTTCTGTCTGCACAAAATAATGTTTTACTCTATCAATCCTGGTATAATTCCACTACAAACCCAATAGGTTTGGGCCCAGGATACGCGATTAATTAGTACGTAAATAGTTTTCGGCAAAAAGTACAAAATTAATTCGAAAATGTCGAATGAAAATTTGCCGACGACGACCTCGTCTTCCGGGTCGAGTTCCGGGATCGCAGTCAATTTCGAAAAGCTCAGTGGCATAGCCAACTATGGAAACTGGAAGTTTTCGATGCGTATGTATTTGATTCACGAGAATCTATGGGATTGCACAGAGGAAGCGTCACCTGGCGTTCCCAAGATCAGCGATGAGCGTCGACAACAGAGAACGCTTGCAAAAATATGCCTGATGGTGCAACCGTCATCGTTTTCACATGTACGTAACGCAAAGACTGGATACGAAGCTTGGAACAATTTGAAAAAGGCCTACGAAGATAAAGGGCTATGTAGAAAACTAGGCCTGCTACGTACTTTATTTGGATTGAAACTTAGAGCAATGTAAAGATATGGAGGCGTATCTCTTGAAGATCATGGATATCGATCAACAACTACGAGACATAAATTCTCCATTAGATGATGATTTCCTGTCAGTAATTATGTTAAGTGGTCTACCACCAGACTATGATCCACTTATTATGGCATTGGAAAACTCGAACGTTACATTGTGCAGTGAAACAGTAAGAAGTAAATTACTACAAGAAAATTTACGAAGAGACGATAAGACCGAAGAAAGTTCTATGTTTACAAACCGGGGTTCTAGTACAAAAAGTGTCAACAAACATCCATCGAAGGTTAAGTGCTTCATATGTAAGAAACCGAATCACTATGCGAAAAACTGTCCGAACAAAGCCAATAAAAGTGAGAAACGCAGTGAGAAGAGTGAAAAAGCGTGGAACGGAACGTTGCTAACCGCTTTGACAGTTGACGTCAAGTCAAACTCATTCTACGTTGACAGCGGGTCAACAAGCCATATGTCAAACGACAAAACGTTATTGCAAAATTATGTTTTGGAAACTCCGCGTTCAATAACAGTGGCGAATAAAGAAAAGTTGCATAGTGAGGGACATGGAACCGTGGAATTGTTATTAAAAGGACACAGTGAAACTACGAAACTAAGCGACGTTGTTTACGTGCCGGGATTGTCAACAAATCTTATTTCTGTTGGCAAGATGGTAGACAAAGGACTTGAGGTGCTTTTTAAGAAGCAAAAGTGCTATATTTACTGTGGCAAAGACGTAATTGCCAGTGCTACGAAGGTGAATGGCGTCTATGAACTGGACATGGCGAGTCAACCGTCACGTGGATGCGAGCAAGCTGCGGCATGTCACTCTAAGGATTTGGGTGAGCGAGTGCCTGAGGTTCTTTCAAGGGATCCGGAAGCTGCTAATCTGTGTGAAACGAAGCCATCCCAGGAGTTGTGGCACCGCAGACTTTCACATCTGAACAGAAGGAGTATGGATTTACTGAAAAAAGGTATGGCTAGTGGAATTGATTACACTAATGATAAATATACTCCCTGTGTAGCATGTCTTGAAGGGAAACAAAGTCGATTACCATTCCCCAAAAGGTCGAGGGCCGAGGCATTGAATACAGCAATATACATCAAGAATAAGTCACCAAGTAAGGCGGTAAGAGGGACCACACCTGAAGAGCTATGGTCAGGTAATAAAGTTAATTTATCCAATTTGAGAGTATTTGGCTGTGTTGCCTATGCAATGATCCCTAGTGAAAAACGTAAGAAATTAGATGCAAAGAGCAAAATGTACGTATTTGTGGGATATTGCGACGGATCAAAAGGATATAGATTGATTGACCCTGAAAACCCGTCTAAATGTATTAAGTCTCGAGATGTACAGTTCTTTGAAGAGAAAATGTATAAAGATATAAAACTGAATCAGCAAAATTCTACTACTGATGGTCAGTTACATTTACTTAGTGATGGCATGGATAATACTACTAGAAATGCAGAACCTTTACCTGCAGATCCTTTGCCAGCTGATCCTATTGAGGAAGTACCTGAAGTATCTGAAAATGAATCGAGCACTTCTAGTTCCAGTTTTGTGGATAATCCTAACGATGTCACTTGGAATCCTGATATGACTACGGATCAAGGCTCCAGTGAGTATGAAGAAATGACAGACTCCGCTAATGCTGTGATTGCAATGACAGCTGCTTGTCAAGGTGCTGAACCAAAGACAATTCATGAAGCGCTGTCAGGACCCGAAAAAAAACATTGGAAGGAAGCAATTGTGGATGAGTACAAGTCATTTGAAAAGAACAGAGCCTGGACATTGACAACATTGCCTGCTGGAAAGAAAGCTGTAAAATGCAAATGGATTTTCAAAAAGAAACTTGGATTGGAAGGTCAGCTACTTCGTTACAAAGCTAGACTTGTAGCTAAAGGATTTACCCAGGAATATGGCGTAGACTACAATGAGACCTACTCTCCTGTGGTAAGATACTCAACCATACGTACTTTACTTGCCCTGGCAGTCAACTTAGACATGAAAGTTGATCACATGGATGTGAAGACAGCCTTTCTTAATGGTGATCTAAAGGAGACTGTGTATATGGAACAGCCAGATGGGTATAAAGTAAAAGGTAAAGAAAACTACGTATTCAAGCTTAACAAAGCAGTCTATGGTCTGAAACAGGCATCGAAGGCCTGGTATGACAAAATTGATAATGCCCTGAAGGTTCTCAAGTTCAGAAAATCACTCAGCGAGCCCTGTGTTTACATAAAATCGAATGATAGTGGTAACCTCATTAGATTGGCACTATATGTTGATGACATTCTGATTTTCAGTAAAGATACGCCGGAGAAGAAAAAGCTGAAGGAAGAACTGATGAGAATATTTGAGATGAAGGATCTTGGTCGTGCTACGCATGTGCCCAATACATGTATTGGGCATGAGATTGACTCAAGATAAAAATAAAATTACTCTTGATCAGAAAAATTACATACAGAAAGTATTAGAACAATTTAATATGGCGGACTGCAAGCCTGTGAGCACACCTTTAGAGACCGGCTTGAAATTTGAAAAGGGAGAACAGACTGATCCTGACTCTAAGTTCAGAAGCCTGATTGGATGCATTATGTATTTAGCGGTGTGCACAAGACCAGATATTGCCCATGCAGCAAGCCTATTAAGCCAGTTCAACAACTGTTATTCTGAAACGCACTGGAAAGCGGCGAAGCGTGTTCTTCGATATTTAAAAGGAACAATGGATTATTCCTTACAATATGAGAAATCAATATTATCTGTTACAGGATATGTAGACGCTGATTGGGCATCCAACCCGCTAGACCGACGTTCGTATACAGGGTACGTGTACAAGATTAGCGGCTCAGCTGTGTCATGGGAGAGTCGTAAGCAAAGAACCATTGCCTTGTCTTCAACCGAATCAGAGTACATGGGGTTATGTGAAGGAGCGAAGGAAGCTGCATTCATAAGGACCTTTTTACATGAATGCCTAGGTAAATACTTACCCATTACTCTATACAATGATAGTCAGTCGGCGCAGAAGATTTGCAATAGTCAAATCAACCATAGTAGAAGCAAACATATAGACATTCGACATCATTATGTGCGGCAAGTCGTAAGTGATAAAATTATTAACTTAGAGTACTTGTCTACTGATCAAATGCCTGCGGATGTTTTGACAAAGCCTTTAACCAAGGACAAACATTTTAATTGTGTTTCTAATCTCGGTTTAAACTGTTCGGTTTAAGGGCAGGTGTTGGAACTTATAAACCAAACAGGTTGTAAACCTTATGCCATGAGCTGGCGACTATTTTGTTTTGTCTGTGGTTTTTTATTTTGTCAGTATACATGAACAAATGAATATATATCGTTTCTTTCTGTCTGCACAAAATAATGTTTTACTCTATCAATCCTGGTATAATTCCACTACAAACCCAATACATTGTCGTATCGTATCCCTGGACCGATACGACCTCGAAACCTTCAAGAAAAGAGACTCCCATCTTAAAGACCGGCAACGCAGTCGCAACCCCTCTGGTGTTTTAGGTGTCCACGGGCGACGGTAATTGCTTACTGTCAGGTGATTCGTTTTCCCATTTGCCTCCTATATCATAAGTAAGTCATCAAAAGCTAACCCTGCACCCAATTGTCAAGCGAAAATGTGTGGCAGTCCCACCATAAACGTCAAATTCATATGAAAATATGAAGTTTACAGTGGCACTTCCACTCTTTTTCGCTGCAAAATCTGTGCAGAGTTAGCTTAGACGTATTTTGTACCTATCTGTATGCAAGCGAACGAAAGCAAATGTCATAGAAAGCGAAAGATGCCCCTTTCGCAGTGAGGCTAAATTCCCTAGCGTACGGAGAAACTGGAAAGTGCTGAACATATATGCTGGATATTATGTTTTGTAGGCTGAGATCCAAAGGCCAAATTGAACGATCGATAGAACTTATCCCACGGATATGACGTGCAAATTCATAGAATATGAGTATCTATCCTTGGAGTTTCGTGTGAGTCAGAAATTAAAGTATAAACTAATGAAACTGAAACTAGTAGCTAAGCTAATGAACTAGAAATTAGCTAGGGTTAACTACTTAAATATCATGTGATAGCCAAAGGGTCTCTATTGTTTCCCATAAAGTTTTAAATCATAATGTATTGTTTGTCCGCATTGTCGTTAGTAATAATTTGTTTTTTCTCAGAAACGCGTAACTTTTCAGGATTACTATAAAACAAACCTGGCCTAATCTAACCTATCTATAGGATAACCTTACGAAAATCCTGAAAATTTAACGGTTTCAGAATTATGACTAATGATAATCTGACAATCATTACATTAACTCTTTCAAAAATTATGTCAAACAAAGGGATTCGAATAGGGCCGATTTGTTACTGGCTTTATCCACGTGACGCTGACGTTGTCGTGTAGACATTTGTTATCAGACAATACGCGCGACATTACTGACGACAGCGTTACTGCCGCTAATCTCAAACTCGATGCTGCCGCCCGGACTTTTGACATTTGCGGCAGCAAAATACAGTCGGCAGTATTGTTGCGCTGCAATTCTGCAACAGTAATTCTGGTGTAGTCTGAATCAGACGGTACCTATAAGCACAGATTTTTGGACAAATCTCGGCAGACACTTGCACAATTTCTGCTATACATTTACAGGTTTTTCCATCGACACAATTTGACAGATATATCTGATGAACAATTGAACACATATGTAACTTTATATTATTACTAGCTGTTGCCCGCGACTTCGTCCGCGTGGAATCTTATCTTCAACATTTTACATCTTTAGTACCTATAATTTTCATATGCAAGTTGTATGAAGTTTTAAGTCAAGTGGATTTTGATGTTGGTTGCTGAAATTACTTTTTTTGTATTCTCATAATAGGTACCTATGCCCTTATACAAAGATTCAAGTTCGGCACTCACAAAATATCTGATCTCCATACAAACTTTCAAACCCTTTCTCACCACCTTGGGGGATAATTTTTAAAAATGCTTGAATGAGTTTTCATGTTTTTTAATTGAATACCTTTTTTTTGCAAAAAGTTCTAGTTCCTAGCTTAAAATAAAATTAAACCCCAAGACGAACTTTCATCCCCTTTTTAACCCCCTTAGGGCTTGAAATTCCAAAAACGTTGCAATTACTTTTTTTGTAATCGGCTAATATGTCTTTCTAAGAAGTTTTAAAGCATTTGTAATGGATTCAAACTTTGAACCCCATTTTAACCCTGCTAGGGGATGAATTTTACAAATCGCTGAAATCACTTTTATTGTCATCTAATAATATCCCCAAATACAAAGATTCAAATCCCGCGCTCGAAAAAATGTATGATATCCATACAAACTTTCAACCCCGTTTTCACCACCATAGGGGATGAATTTTCAAAAACGCTGATATCAGTTTTCTTGCATCTTAATTTAAAACGTTTTTACAAAGTTTCAAGTTCCTTGCTTAAAATAAAATTTGCACCCGCAGACGAACTTTCATCCCCTTTTTAGCCCCGTTAGGGGTTGAAATTCCAAAAACGTTGCTTTTTTAAACTACTTTTTTTTGTAATCAGCTATTATGCCTTTCTAAGAAGTTTCAAAACCATTTGTAATGGATCCAAATTTTCAACCCCTTTTTAACCATGTTAGGGGATGAAATTTACAAAACGCTGAAATTACTTTTCCTGTCTTCTAATAATATCCCTAAATACAAAGATTCAAGTCCCACACTCGAAAGAATGTTTGATATCCATACAAACTTTCAACCCCTTTTTCACCACCTTAAGGGATGAATTTTCAAAAACGCTGAAATCAGTTTTCTTGTATTTTAATAATATATCTTTTAACGAAGTTTCCAATTCCTTGCTCAAAAGAAAATTTTAACCCCATACAAATTTTCATCCCATTTTTAACCCTGTTAGGGGATGAAATTTATAAAACGCTGAAATTACTTTTATTGTCTTCTAATAATATCCCCAAATACAAAGATTCAAGTCCCGCGATCGAAAACTTTTTTTAATCCTTACAAACATTCAACCCTTTTTTCACCACCTTGAGGGATGAATTTTCTAAAACGCTGAAATTACTTTTCTTGTATTTTAATAATATATCTTTTAACGAAGTTTCAAATTCCTAGCTCAAAAGAAAACTTTCACCCCATACAAACTTTCATCCCCTTTTTAACCCTGTTAGGTGATGAATTTTACAAAACGCTGAAATTACTTTTATTGTCTTCAAATAATATCCCTAAATACAAAGATTCAAGTCCCGCGCTCGAAAGAATTTTTGATATCCATACAAACTTTCAACCCCTTTTTCACCACCTTGGGGGATGAATTTTCTAAAACGCTGAAATTAGTTTTCTTATTTTTGAATTTGATACGTTTTTACAAAGTTTCAAGTTCCTAGCTTAAAATAAAATTTGCACCCGAAGACGAACTTTCATCCCCTTTTTAACCCCCTTAGGGGTTGAATTTCCAAAAACGTTCCAATCGCTTTATTTGTAATCGGCTATTAGGCCTTTCTACGAAGTTTCAAAGCATTTGTAATGGATTAAAATTTTCAACCCCTTTTTAACCCTGTTAGGGGATGAATTTTACAAAACGCTGAAATTACTTTTCCTGTCTTCTAATAATATCCCTAAATACAAAGATTCAAGTCCACCACTTGAAAATTTTTTTGATATCCATACAAACTTTCAACCCCTTTTTCACCACCTTAAGGGATGAATTTTCAAAAACGCTGAAATTAGTTTTCTTGTATTTTAATAATATATCTTTTTACGAAGTTTCAAATTCCTAGCTTAAAAGAAAACTTTAACCCCATACTCACTTTCATCTCCTTTTTAACCCCCTTAGGGGTTGAATTTCTCAAAATCGCTTCTTATCTCTTGTACACTTTATAAATGCAATCTGGTGTGCAAATTTCAACTTTCTGGCTTTTGTAGTTTCGGCTCTGCGTTGATGAATCAGTCAGTCAGTCAGTCAGTCAGTCAGTCAGGACACTTGCATTTATATATATAGATATATGCCTAGCTATTGAATCATGACTCAGACAGATGTAACTTAGTTTAACGCAACGGCTAAGATTTTTTACGAGTTGGATTTCGCACTACATATTATATTGCAGGGGAAAACCTGGAATTAACTTAATACATGCTTGTTTAAATATTTCACATTGCTCTAACCTTAAGTATTCTAGACATTCTAAATTAGGCCTTTTAGCATGGGAATAATTGCAGCTGGCTAATAAATGCAATTATTTGGCTGGTATTCGGTATTAAAATAAAATAAAACATAAATAAAATAAAGTAAAATCAAACGTAATGGCGGATTTCGGATACTAGAAGAATGTTTTTTTTTGTTAATGTCTAAAATATAATTATGTATATCGAACCGGGTATCAAAATGAAGATAATATATAGATTTTTTCAATTTATTGTTTCGATATATGTATAACTTAAATTGATATTATAAAAAGACCTTGTTGAATTAAACATTTTAAACTTCTTTTAAAATAGCTACTTGTTAAATATTTGGCATTCAGCCATTGCGTATTATCTTTTAATTTTATTTTCTCAAATAATACAGTATTAGGAGGATTTATTTAAATAAAAAAAAAGTTGATTATGCAGTTTATTTATTACCAGCTAAACCAATACTTAACTATAAATATTACAATAATTCTTACAGGTAACTTTCAATTTCGAATTTCTGGTAACCATGACAAATCACATAAATTTCCTTATTAATTTACGTACAAATATAACTTTATTGCCATCAAACTCATCAAACTATTGTGTTCTAAGGATTCGTATAAAAATCTTTGATATTAAAAATAAATAAAATACTATGGGTATAAACCTAAATCGATTTACTACTTTTATAAATAAATAGTTGAAAATATAAAACAAATATATACCAAGATTTGATTAACGATTATACTTTGCAAGTCTTCTATTTGCTTAGAAGTAATGTGATTTATGCTGATACAATAGAACACTTTAAGTCTCGCGTTTTGTACACATATTTAATTACACAAAAGGGTAGTTTAGTGTTGTTTTATTTATATTAGCTTTGACATTTGCTGGGACGTCAGTCTTTCCGTGACCACAGCTGGTGCAACTCAGCTGAAACGTCGAAATTTAAGGTAATAACAATGAAATTACATCTCGGTAGACCCGTTTGTGTAATTGAATATGAACATAATAAACAACTGTTGTTTAATTGCTAATATCCACTACGTTTTCATATTCAAAAAGTAGTGGAAATTAGACATATCCAAATATCCATTGCATAAAACTATGTATGTTGTGAAAGTGGTCTATCTCCTTCCAACAAATTGTATATCCATATATTATATAATATTATAAATGCGAAAGTGTGTCTGTCTGTCTATTACCTGTTCAAGCTTAAACCGAACCGATTTAGTTGAAATTTGGCATAGATATAGTTTTTGTGCCGGGGAAGGACATAGGATAGTTTTTATGTCGAAAATCATGAAAAATGAGATCAAGTGATGAAAAGGGGGGTGGAATTGAGAGAGTTAATGAATTGCCTGATAATTATTGTAAGAAATTAAGCTTATGCTCAAATTGAATGATTGCTATTACACTTTATCCAGGCGCTATACTTACTCTAGCTGCTGTTACTAACTCTACGCAGCCGAAGTCGAGGGCAAAAGGTAGTGCAAAAATATTTACGTTTTAATAATAAATATTACTTAACATCTAGGTACTAATTAATCTTATAATTTCTTTCATCGTCAATTTGACACAAAAACCTCACATTGATGCAAAGGTAATAATACGAATGGATTCGGACCAGCATATCTCTGCAATTACTGCATTGGCAGCAATCTGTCAACGGCATTGCTGCAAGAAAAGGTCATTTATTCAAGGATATTAAATTAGATGTTTGCTGCAGCAATAGAAATGCAAATTGCAATATCGATGTTCTAGATAATTGACATTTCTTGCAGTCGGCAGCAATGCTGCGTTATAATGTTGTCGTAAATGGAATGATACCTTTAAAGTGTACAATGATTCACTGTAAAGTTGAAAGGGCAAATGCTGTCTACACCTTTGCACCTATTTTGCATTACAAATTCAAAAATAAAGTTTTGTGGTCAAACTGACAATTTAAAACCGTGAATATCTTTCCAAAATCCCTTATTAATAAAATACTTACTTAATAACAACTAAGCACTTAAGCAGATCTGTATTTCCATAGATACGAACTAAACTTAAACTTCAAACTGTAATTCTCTACAACGACTTTCATTCTTATACCTTAATTCGATATAATTATTATATATCTGAATTATTACGCTTTCACTTCTTTAGCCTCTTTCAAACTTTTCTCTCTTTCCAACAATCTCTTTCTCACTTCCTCTGGATTATACCTCTTTCTATAAACCCTACGAACTCTTCTTACGGGATTTACATTTCTTGCTTTAATTGTCTTTTTCTTGCCATAGTTATTACTACTGAAAACTGACGGTGCTCTATTTTCCTCTAGATGTCGAAAATTTCTAGGTTTTCTTGTAGCGTTGTTGAAAATATCTCTTTGCTCTCTTATTGTAGCATCGTAAAAGACTTTTCCATTGACAATCGCTTTCCTTATGTTTTCTGTTGTGCTTAATACCCTCGGTGGCCTCACGAATGTTGTCTCACTCACTTCCAAGCTCCTATCATTGTTTTTCTCTCTTTCTATCTCTTCTTTTGTAACTTTTTGAATTATCCCTCTCCTTTCTGTAGTGGGGAATCGATTACCAAAGTTGAAATCGACTAGGTCTTTATCAACAGCTATGTTTTTAGATTCCAAGTCTTTTTGGGATCTTTTTTCTATGATTAGTTGACCACGGCGCCGTGAAGCTAGCAGTCTACCGATAGCTTCAATTTGTTTTTCTTCTGCTTCTAACGTTTTCAAATCAGATTCCTTTTCACCTTTTTTAGCGTCTTCTATGTCCAAAACTTCAATGGATTCAGTCAAATCTTCTAGTTTATCATCGATTCCTTTTAATTTATCATTATCTTTGCTAACAATAACTGGTTTAACTATTTCTACATCAGAACTGTTAACTTTAGCTTCTTTCACTGCCTTTTCTTCTGGTTCCTCTTTTGATTTTATTTCTATTTTAGGTGTAGTTGTTTCAGCTTTTTCTATTTGTTCTTGAACATTATCAGTAATATTGACAATGTTTCTTGTCTTTTCATCCCTATGACTCTTTATATCTATATCATTATTTGGTTTGTCAGTATTGATTTTAACAAACTCGCCTGGTTTTGTTCTTGGTGGCTCTGGTCTATCATTTCTATCTATTTCGTTTGGTCTATTTGGTCTATCGGGTCTAGGTCTTTCGGGTCTCTCCGGGTAGAAACCATGTTTTTCAGTAGTAGGAGTCGATTCATTGAATTTAAAGTAAGTTATATTCGGCGGGGGACCCTTGTGGAGGTATGCAACTGGCCAATATCTGGAAAAAAATGTTTTGAGAATAGAATCAACAATGCAATTACAAAATAATACACAAGGAATATATATTATTGTATAACAAGTAGACACATACATTTTAAATTAAATTGGACCTGAATTCAATAAGTGTTGGATTGTTTTGAATATTACAGAATTCAGGGTTCTGATGGCCACCACCACCATCCATGTATGGTATTGTTACTAAAATTACTTTAACTCAAAAATTAACTTATTGGTTAGTTATTTGCAAAAAAAGGTTTATCTATGTAGCCCTTTTTATGGTTCCGTACCCAAAGGGTAAAAACGACTCTATTACTAAGACTCCACTGTCCGTCCGTCTGTCCGTTTGTCTGTCACCAAGCTGTACTATCTCATGAACCGTGATAGCTAGACAGTTGACATTTTCACTGATGATGTATTTCTGTTGCCGCTATAACAACAAATATTAAAAACAGAATAAAAAATATATTTAAGAGGGGTTCCCAATTCCCATACAACAAACGTGATTTTTTTTGCAGTTTTTTGCGTAATCGTACGGAACCCTTCGTGCGCGAGTCCGACTCGCACTTGGCCGGTTTTACTTTTTTTAATAAGTCAGATGAAAGTGACGCAGCGAAAGCAAATATTACCTTGGAACCCCAAGACCTCCAGGCACCGGCGGGTCCAGCTCCTGGGGGGCCTCGGGCGCCAGCGGCGCCCAGTGGGTGCCGGGGCGCGGGTAGTTGTGGTGGTACTTGATGTGCGGGCGGGATATGGCTGGCACGCGGGTGTAGCCTGGAATATTTAAATATATTCTATATAGCATGGAAAGACGGTGGCAGCCTCGAAAAGCTTTTGGTGACAAGCAAAGTGGACGGGAAAAAAGGCCTGGACAAGGACGCAGTCCAATACGTTGGTCCGACCAGATCCGCACCGCTCTTGACTCCACAGTTCACATGGCTGTCCACACCGCCAAGGCCAGAACCAGATGGAGAGAAATTGTGAGAGAGAAGGTGATTCAGAAGGGAGGTCACGACCCTCATCACTGAGGATAACGACGCAAGGAGGAGGATCTCGAAGCCATCATCAACAATCCAGCTAGGGAGGAAAGCGCAGAGATGAGAGGGTTGGCGGAGTGGTGGTGGTGGAACCTGCAGGAAGGCATGGCAAAGCACGACGAGCTTTGTTTCCACCAACTCAAGCAGAAACGACATCGCAGAGCTGCTGGACCAGCCCAGTACGGATATGATGGTCGTTCTTGTCTACGTGACAGCGTGAAAAAACGGTGCCCGTCACTTTCTATCCCACGGTGTTAAAAAGTGACAGTTATTTTATCACGTGGATAAAGATGGATAAAGCCATCCATAATACGCCGGCAGGAGTCAAGACACGTCTGTGATCGATGCGGTGAGAAATGCCGATCGGCCATGCGTTTATATAGCCATCACAGTCGATGTAGGATGTTATTGCCAATGATGGATGGATGGATGGATGGAATGGATGACAATGCCTCTTCAAAGTTCCTCCTTAGTCGCTGCAACTATAAACTGCAAAGATACTGTAGCCAATGATGAAGCCGATTTAAGAATTATCACAGAATAAATAATAGTACTAGGTACAGAAGACACTATCTACCAAAACGCGTCTGTTACGATCAGGACAGATATGGCCGCTAGGTGGCGACAGCGCCACGCGCGGCTTATGGCTAGCCACCAAAATTGGTGTGGAACGGATGTACTTGTAGCTACCCGTAGCATAGCGACGAAATCGCGGAGTGAGCCACGCCTGGAATTATACAAGTACTAACCAGGTAAAGGATTTCCATATTGGTCGTAATACGCCTTTGGACCGTCTTTGTACAAGTCGTCCCAGTATTTTCTGTCTTCCTCCGATATGTACGGGCCCAGCATAGGCTTGTCTCTGTCGTCGGCAAAGTGGCCCGGTCTGCCAGACCACGGTCTGCCTGGGAGGCGGGAGGGGGGCTCTGAAAAATTAAAATATAATAATAAATAATAATAATAAAATAGTTTATTTACCAGAAAGAATACATATGATTTACTTAACCCTACAATGCATGACTTTTTTGTTTATGGAAATAAAATTATATGTGATAAATATATGTGTTTACTATTAGGGAAAAATAATAAAAAAAATACCCAACGCATATTTTGGAAAATAGAAGGTTTTTTATCTGTGTTCCATATGTGGAACACCATGCATTAAGGTATAGAGTATATACATTTAAAAATATATGGCACATTTTCGTTTTTACATATTCCATTTCTTTTTGTAATGCTATCAACAGTTTTTATGGATGTGGATTGCTTGAAAATGACTTTTGTGGATTTAGCGGCCTTGAATGATGTTTTTGACGAGATTTTTGTAATTTTACTTAGTCCTGATGAGGCCAGCTTCAAGCTCTACTGGCGATGTATTACCAGCATCGGCAGCATCAGCATTCCAAAAACTTCTGGTATTGTAGGTTGACTTTACAGAATTAAAGTGTAGGACGTGCAGATGATCATGGAACACATTGGTGACCTATTATTGAACTTGATACCAACTCCGAAATTCTGACAGGTGATTCCGATGTATGGAGTTGTGATATAGTTAAAAATAAGTCATATGTAACTGGCGTCAGCTCAACTAACTCAGGACATGACGACCGACTATTTTCTGAGTCGCTAAATTCTTCAGAAGCCTGATTTATTGTTGCCCGCATTATTTCAAAGACGAATTCACTATCGGCACTCTAATATCCCATCATCCAGATCCCGATCATCTTTACTTGCAAAGGATTGATAAAAATAATAAATTATGCTCATTATCTGCATTCCGTAAGGATTTACTTTCGCATCGTCTAAAAACTGTTCATAATTATTAATTAATCAGCTGTTGTGAGCTCTAAACAAAGGTTAACGATTTTGAGCCGTATGCCTTGGACAGAAGTTCTCAAATGTATACATATTTTAACGTGAGTGTGCCGTAAAACCATAAATAACCGTTCCTACAGATTACGCCAAACTAAAACTTATGCCAACGTAATAAAGACTCTGACAGGTGCAAGCGTTCCTTACTTGTTTTGTGTAAGCAATATGAACCTCAATGCATGGTGTGCCATATCGGGAACGTTTGAAAAATATTGCTTGACGCTATCTAAACGTTGCAAAACTATAAAATTAAACTTACCATTGAGTAATATACAGATTAACAGTCACAATATATATTTTTTCTTATTCTTTAACTTTAAAATGATTTTTTTGTCGCACTTCGAAACTTGTCAAAACTGATTTTTGCACCAACTCCCGAAATTTGACTGATTGTCCGTCACCATGGATATTTACTGCTACCTAGCGGCAACACGCCGAACTATTATAGTAGCCTTGAGTGTAAAGTAACCTTCAAGGTATAACAGATGTCGCTGCCTACCTGAATCTTGACGCAATTCGCACATATTTCGGTTGTGCCATATATGGAACTGTATGCATTGTAGGGTTAACCTATGACCGCCACACTAGGCTAGGCCTGTCTCGTGGAGCCAGTTTAAACAATTCCAATTTTCAATAGCTTAAATATCTTCCTACGCTGAAGTTTTGGATTTGTACTAAGTAATACATATAGCTTAAAGTATTAAATAAAAATAAAAAGGCTTAATCTATACAAGAGAAAAAAGAAACATAGTTTAGGTCTAGTAAAAACTGACACCTATTGCTTATTATTACCATATTACTAATTGTAGACGGCAGGTGTGCGTGTGTTGTGTAAGGTGGTGTTTGTGTGTATGTTGTCTTAGAATAGATACGCTCCTCTGAAATTGCTCCTCACCCCACGGCAATAAACTGACAGATTAGGGATGACTCACACTAGACCGGGCCGGGGCCGGGCCGGAGCTTCCAGCGCTTCGTTTTTTATGGAAAGCACCACGTGATCACCGATCAGCCGTCATAGAAAATTACATGACTTACGCCTCGGCCCGGTCTAGCGTGAGTCATCCTTAGTGCCACTTGCACCATTCCACTAGCCCGGGGTTAACCGGTTAAACCTGGAGCTACCATGGTTCCCAGTACCTATAATTTGACACTGGGTTAACGGTTTAACCGCTTAACCCCGGGTTAGTGGGAGGGTGCAAATGGGTCTTAAGAGTTTACTAAGGAAATTAGGCTTTACCCATAACATTTACGAACCTCTGTGACCCTGGGATGGATGTGGTACATTATGCTGATGGTACGGGTAGTATTTTTCACTACATGGACGCCA
This sequence comes from Cydia fagiglandana, assembly GCF_963556715.1. Taxonomy (NCBI): domain Eukaryota; kingdom Metazoa; phylum Arthropoda; class Insecta; order Lepidoptera; family Tortricidae; genus Cydia; species Cydia fagiglandana. The sequence goes on from NC_085956.1 coordinate 1,627,421, forward strand.
TTGGTCGTTTTCTGGTCCGACGTAACACCTAGAAGAAATTTATTTTAAAATTTAAATCAGGCTACAAGGCGCATAATGTTACATATACCGGGTGTGGCCTGTAATATGAGCAAAAAATTAAACTGTAGGCTGTGCTCCTCATACTGACCAACATTTGTTCAGCGACTTTTAAAAATAACTTGTGGTGATTTTTAATACACTTTAAAGTTTATTGTAAGACGCAATGTATTGCGAATTTTGTTATTTTTAAGGCGTGACAAGCTACGTCACAATGATATGGCGTGGCGATGGCGTCCATTGAAGATAATATTTATTTTGTATGAAAAATAGGGAGTCTAAATACTTCATAATTTTTTGAAGTTGTTGAACAAAAGTGTCACCGTTTGAGGAGTACAATATATGTATTAATTATTTGCTCGTGTTACAGGCCACACCCGGTATTATCTTTTCTGGGCTAACAAATGTACATACAGTGTAGGTATAAACTTTATAAACTAACTAACTAAAAACTAACCAGCCAACTAACTAAGCAGCTGATTTTAGCCTTAGCCGTTTTGTTATTGTAATTATTGATTTTGTATTCCTGCAGCAATATTGCTTTTACTATTATTAAAAAGAATAGATATTATAGAGGGGTCCTGTCATAATAAATGTTGTAGTCACTGTAAATTTACTGCCATCTATCGACACACGACTATAACTCAAAATAAACACGTATAAATTTATCAAAAAAATTAATATATATATGGATAAATGATTTTATTACTTTTAGAGTCTGTGCGGAAAGAGAAGAGTCGTGGGATTTGAGGGCGCGCCAGTGCTATTTTATGGTTTTTGCTATGCTGACAACACTGGTCACGTGATTATAGTACGACACTAAAGGTCATGATACTTGAATCCCTTTTGTTCCGGTTTTTTACCACGGCTTACTAAACGGAGCCTGGTGGTGGTGTCGGCTCGTCAACTCAACCCTCTGATTTAGCGCAGGCACTAGTTTTCTTTTTAAAACACACTTGTTTTTATATCTCAGATACTAAAAAGTGACTGCGATTGACAAAACTGCTAAAACTAGTTAAGAATCTGCCCAATACAACTGTAATTTTAGTACCAAACAAGATACGAGTCTCATTTATGTACTGCCTAATCTGTGCAGTCCAACAGTTATTAAAACCGGGTAGATCGGGTAGAAATTGGGCAATAGAACTGTAATTTTATCTGGGATATATTTCACCCATTGTAAACTTGACTTGTAATGTATGTGTACATTATTAATAATAAATATGAATATGAATAAAAATAGTGCATAAGTAGGTAAGCCTTATTGGGATATGTCCGGTTCTCTCATCTCACGATATTTTACTTCGCCGAAAAGTCACTGCTAAATATGAAATATAATTTCGTAACTAAAAGAACCTACAAATAAACAAATATTTTATTAGAAAAAGTTTTATTCAGAACCTAGTAAACGAACTTACAAATAAAGAAATATTTTATTAGAAAAAGTTTTATTCTTTGTAATCGAAGTCTGAATTAAAATATTCAATGTCACTTATGTTTGAGCTAGCTTCAAAACAACCAGGGACACTCATAGAATCATCATCATATTCATCTGAACTGGATGTGCTTGAATCCGGCACGTAGATTACGAATTCTTGCATATCATCTACTTAGCGGTCCTTTATTCGAGATACCGTAGGTACTTTTACACAATCCTGAAAAAGAAATTACATATAAATATGCATAAAATGGCAAGTATCAAGACTATTTGTCAGTTATTTTAAAGATCATGAAATTCATGAATGACCTGCATATTTATGAAAATTAATATATTTTGAATGAATATACTTACCGATTATGTACCGGAGACAAGTTACTTAGGGGGCTTATTAAATAGGTAATTATTTCATATTAAATACAACATCAATACCCGCGAATAGCGGAAACACGTACCGCGATTTTTTGTAAGTCGATAGTCGGCTTTTAGCCGTTTTCTTCCCGCTGACAAAACCGAACAATGTTAAATATAATTTTCCTTGTGGTTTTATGTACGGTTTTATCGTGTTTTGAAAATATTTAATACATAAAACTTGCGGTTTTTGTTAATAAAAATATACATTGACAGAAGTTTGTTTACTTTTTACAAGACAGGTGTCAAAGGTTTGATTGCCATATAAAATTTAAAATGTTAGTTCCCGTTTCTGCCACGACTCTTCTCTTTCCGCACAGACTCTATATAATTTTGACCCATGTTCATTCACTGATATCTATGTGTTAAAATTGTTAAATATGAAACGGTGTTGTCACGCCATCTAGCCGAGAATAGGCTAAAGGTGTGTGCGCCATCTATCCGAGAATGACTTTTTCTTGATTTCCGAGGCACGCTTTTTTCTTAGACTTTATTCATCTTATACGAAGTTACATGTCTTTGCTATTATTGTTACAATCCTTACCAAGGCTTGCTAAATCCTTCGCTGTATCCACACCGATGGCTTGGAGCGCAACAGTAGTCCCAAGATCCTGGAAAATTAAACATTCTTTTTTAAGAATTTTAACGTCTATGGTAATTTAAAAGCGAACATCTTGCATCATTCTTCAGGTCTCCTGTTTTAACGATATAGTAAAAATTTCTATCAACGTGAATCCTCTCCTCGCGTTATCCCGGCATTTTTGCCACGGCTCATGGGAGCCTGGGGTCCGCTTGACAACGAATCCCATGATTTGACGTAGGCACTAGTTTTTACGAAAGCGACTGCCATCTGACCTTCCAACTCAGAGGGAAAACTAGGCCTTATTATAGGGATTAGTCCGGTTTCCTCACGATGTTTTCCTTCACCGAAAAGCGACTAGTAAATATCAAATGATATATCGTACATAAGTTCCGAAAAACTCATTGGTACGAGCCGGGCTTGAAGTGTTTGAACCCGCGACCTCCGTATTGAACGTCAAAAAAAAGTGAAAATTTCTATCAACGTGCATGGTATCGGTAAAGTATAAAAGCTTCTATTACATGATAGAGTTCACAAGTAGCGTATGTGATGATGATGTATTTCTTACCTACTTCCCCCCCCTCTGGCTCGCAGGCCCAGTGACCAGCCACGTGGTTCTGGGCACAAGTGGTCCCAGCCCGACACGGGAATCCCGACACGGTGTATTTGCTCCAGGATACTGCAACTGTGGGTTAAAATGTTGTGAGTTGAGCCTTGCAAATTTTTAACAAATTTTGGTTGTCTAAAGTTGTAAAGTCGGTTACGGAAGATAATTCTGCGTGATAACGTCATAAGAAAACATTGATGAACAATTGCATACTTTGGTGGTAACGTTACCATGGAGATCTGTCCACAACGTGACACTTTTTCGTGCAGACGTTATCACGTCAAAACTTCATTTTAAAGACGAAGGGAACAAATAAATGAATTAATGAAATTACACACAGGTAAAAATAGACATACGAGTACAAAAGCAGGTACCTATATTCAAAATTAAAAACTACATTGACAGTTACATGTCTAATACGCTACGAGCATTTTAAGTCAAGATAAATGTTTCGTACAAAAAAGAACTTATTACCGATACCGTAAGAATTAAGTGTCAAATTTGCAAGCATATGTACCAACACTGTTAAAACTTTTAGTCCGATGGCACTAAACGTAACGTCACCATTGCTACGAGCTGTAGAGTGCGTGGCCAATTCTTACAGTGCATTAGAGTAAGACCAAGAGAAGTCTGCAATGATTTTGATAGCACACGCAGTGCAAGTGTTATGTATACGTCATAATTTCATAGAAGTTTGACGTTTAAAATAACGCTTGCACTGCGTGTGCTATCAAAATCGCTGCAGACTTGTCTTGGTCTGACTCTATCTACGTATACCTATAACTACATATCTACGGATGACTCTATAACTACCTCTAATAAATGACTGACTAGCAATAGCAACATTTCTAAATATACCTAGTACCGAAGCGTGCTATTAAATGAGATTTTGTTATGGAATGATTGCTTTCTATCTACTATTCTTTTATTCAATTCTACTTTTCTAATCTACAATGAAAAAGAAAACTAAAAAACCTGAAAATAAAAAAAATATTAAGAATTAGAAAATAAGAAAAATATTAAAAATATTAAGTAATTTTGTAATTCATCAACATGTGCCTAAAAGTCAGTGAATAATTATTTTGTTTGCAATTGAACAAAAAAATATCTTAGTAAAAAAAAGAGCAACAAAATACTTACTCGGTCCCTCTTCTTTCTCACCAGGATAAGGCCTTTCAATAGGCCGTACTGGCCTACCCTCTGGCCTATACCCAGGCCTATCTATAGGCTGATATCCAGGCTTCTCATACCCTGACCCTGGATACCCAGACCCAGGACTAGATGGAAGGTAGGGCTCAAAAGGTTTGTAGTTAGGGTATTCAGGTCTAGGGTCTGGGTAAGGGTAGCTAGGTTTGAATCCGGGGTCTATGTAAGGTTTTTCGGGGTATGGGCCTGTTGGGCCGGATGGGCCGGACGGTGGGCCGGATGGGCCGGATGGTCGGCCGGACGGTGGGCCTGATGGTGGGCCAGAGATGTACGGTGGAACTATAAGAAAAGAAAATGGTTGATTGGTCAACAGCCTGAATTCTTTGCAGTTCCTATCGTGTTTTTGTGTTTGAGTTCCAAATTTAAAATTGTAAGAAAATAGACCATTGTTTATTTATGGAGATAGTACATTACTACAGAGGCCGGGACGAAAGGGGTTGCCGGCCGAAGACATATAGACGGCCGAGCGAAGCGAGGCCGGATAGGTCTGAGCGCGGGCAACCCCATTTCCCGCCGAGGTATGTATAGTGCTTTTCTCAAACATGCAATGAAATAAATAAAATAAAAAATCCACCAAACCCAAGTTTTATTTATAGAAAAAACTAAAAGTAAACTACACCCAAAATATAACCAACACGTACCTATATCATTATCACGCGTATGTTTTACACGAGTCGTGTATTTTTACTACCCGTATATTTTCATGTATCTTTGATTTTTTCGCCTTGTATCCGTCCGACTGTCGTTTTCGTCACATAAGTTTACATAGTCTTTCATGTTGATATCACGTTTCACATACATCGTTGCTTTATGCATGGAGTAAATAAGTATAAATTCCACATTGTTGACGAATTTGTAGTTACATTCATTTAAAATATGCCACAAAACTGTTTCTAATAAACTGTAAGCCATTTTCTTAGTTTCTCAAATAATAAAATTGCCATAAGCAACCATATACATACTTCGTCTTTGACTTTGCGGCAGAGGTACCTAGCAAGTTATTTAAAATCAATTCTGCTTACGCTGCCAATTCCAACACCTACGATTACAATTAATATTAATTACATTATTTCGTCGGAACTCATATTAAAGTCAAAAAATCAACAACGCACCATAAATCCAATAAAACAGAATGAATATCTTTCAACTTTACCTCCATAACAATTTAAAAAATATAACTACGCGTGTTTGAGTAGACCTTTTTACCGCTAACGTTTAGATGAAATATTTTAAATGTTTTTATTTGTGTAGTTAAATCTATAATTTAAAATTATAGAATGTATTATTTATTAAATTCATGTTGATTTTATACAAATAAAACTGCAAATTATAGCAAACATTGTTTTTTGTTTTTTTTTTAGGCGTAGTGGCAGAGTGTCATTACGAACCATAAAGCAATAACTGCCTCTAGTTTTTTTTAATGGATGAATGCCACGATGCTGTGTCACAAATATCTGTGAAATGAAAATTAAAAAAGAGGACTTTGCCGGCCTAGGCCTGCAAGATGTGTATGAAATTCCATTAACGACTTTTTGTACTAGCCGCACCTGAAACGTCATACTTCGCAGCCTATTATAAGGAACATAACATCAATATTTCATTGCATGTTTGAGAAAAATATATTATTGGCAATTGAGTGAGGCGGAAAATATACCATATCACTGATTTAAAATTTCGCGATTTTTACACATTATTAAATTGTAAAAATTGTTAATTGTTGTTGCTGTGTTGTGTGTTGTATTGTTAATAGGGAATTTTCCTATTAGTCAAATCAGTTACTTTTTTAGAACTGTCAAAACGATTGAAAAAAAAAATCCGAAAAGAGACTTTTATTATGATGGAATTAAGGGTGATTTTCATCTGAATTTCGGAATTTTCCGACATTCGGTATTACCCGAATACACCTTACGGTAGTTTGAATTGGTAAAAAAAAAAACGATTTGCTAATATGGAATTTATATGAAACATTACATCGTGACGTCACGGTCAACTCATCTACTTTTTATATTTCTATCCGATTTATTAAATAGAACTTGTGTTGAAAAAATAAATTATACTTATCTGTGTTTTTCTAATAATTATCTGGTGCTTTATTTCATGCATGGTGTAAAATAATTTACTTTAAATACAGTATAATACCCTATTGTAAATGTTGCGATTAAGTCCCATTGTACGATTAACACATTCAACACCACTAAGTGCTACGGGTTACGCTCGTAGCGCGTAGCCACGGGTTCGCCGTATGTAGCGCGTAGTAGGTCGCAAAACAAAATACAGTTGTACACAGTCGCTGGAGCCGAGATCGATTTTTGACTTTCGACCGCTCGATTTCGTGTATTTCGTTCAATAACATCTCCAATACTAGGCATTTTATTACTAATAGAATTGAAAACGAGTGGTCAATACTACTAGATTCCCAATTTCTATTGCTCATATTTTAACAATTGGCCGTTTTACACCGATTTTCGAGTGACGAAACCGAGCGATTTAAATTCGAAAAGCACCCCCCAGGAGAGCATCATCATCATCATCACATATATAAGATCTAGATTCAATTAAGTACCTTCAGGAGCTGGTAAATAGCTGGGCCCACTAGCGTCCGGTCGGTCTACCGGATATGTCTGGACAGGTGGTAATAACGGCCTCGGCAGCTCTCCTGGGTGGTCACTGAAATGAAAGGTAGAAATTGGTCAATTGATAAGACAAGATTAAAGACATACGGACTTGTACTGATTAATCCCGATATAATATTAGCTAAAAATTGTTGAGCATTAGATTTTTCTGTCGTTGCAACATCTATTGACCAGTAGCAGTACTGATAATTCCGCTACTCGATGCTAGATGTTGACTACGAAAATAATAGACGTTATGATAGGGGAGCCGGGGGCTTAATGTAACAGGGGTAAGTAGTAACGCTCAATTTTGACGGGGAATTAAAAACATTTTTTTTTTTGCTGAATGACGTTCTTTTAACTCGGGGAATAACGTAAACACCGCCATTGCCTGGCCAGACATCGAAGCGAGTGGATGTGCATACGAGCTCTACTTCGACCAGGTATTGTAAAAACTTACGGGGTAAGTTGTAACAACTCCCAGTTTTTCAGTGTCTGGTGTAAAAGATGCGTAAACATTATTTTGTAATCGGAATTAGTGCTTAGATTACAAACCCTCATAATCAGAATCATAAAATTATACATATTTTAGACAATACAGGCCTTTTTTCTAAAACCGTTACAACAAGCCCCCGCTCCCCTATTAAAACTGATGTACGGAGTGAGCACTATGTATTTATTTCTCTGTGACCTACGGCAGAGGAAAGCTGAGACATGCGTTGTTGGGCCAAACTAAGGGAAAATTAAGCTTACTCAAAATCCTTCCCATGCACCTTCCTCCAACACTGTCCGTTGAAGAGACATACGGACTTGTACAAGTTAATCGCGTTATAATATTTTACATTAGCTAAAATTGTTGAACATTTGATTTTTATGTCGTTGCAACATCTATTGTCCAGTAGCAGTACTGATAATTCCGCTACTCGATGCTAGATGTCGACTACGAAAATAATAGCCGTTTTGGTACTAAAACTGATGTACGGAGTGAGCACTATGTATTTCTTCTCTATGACCTAAAGCAGAGGAAAGCCATGACATGCGTTTTGGCACAGAATAAGTGATAGTACTACCGTACAGAAAGGAAACTTCCTACAAAAACGAAGTTTGACAGCGGTTCAGGGTCGAATCATGCTGTCCCTTTCAAGTATATCGCACTATCCCTTTCGGCTATTTAGGGTTGTCAAAATTCAAGTGATTATCTTATCTGTGGTCGTGCACGCAAAAGGAAGTCAAGTGGTGCCAACCCTAATTGCTCGGAGCAATGCTGAGCCGAGCGGAGCCGAGTTTAGCCGGTCTCAGGAGTTTCCCACCCATGAAATTAGTCGTTTTGGTACTAAAACTGATGTACGGAGTGACAATATGTATTTCTTCCTCTATGACCTAAGGCAGAGGAATGTCAGCGACGCACTCCACCAAGCTACAGAACGGGACCGATGGAGACTACTAGTTGACGGAATCAAACGGAGTCACGATCCTCAGCAATGAGGGACCGATTGAAGAGAGAGATAAGGCAGAGGAAGGCCTTGACGTGAGTTTTTGGGCCAAGCTAAGGGAAAATTAAAAGGTAGCTTACTCAAAATCCTTCCCATGCACCTTCCTCCAACACTGTCCGTTGAAGAGATCAAAGGCGAAGAGCCAGTCGTCAGTGGAGTGTTCGTAGTCTACTCCCTTCTGCAGGTCGAAGAGACGGATCTCGGAGAGGAGGCAGTTATCCACTCCGGGAGGAGCGATGTTGCTGAAAAAGAAATGTACTTCGTCATCATCTTCCTCGCGTTATCCCGGCATATTGCCACGGTTTCATGGGAGCCTGGGGTCCGCTTGACATATCTAATCCCAAGAATTGACATCTATATATGTCATAGACATAGTCATAGGCCTATAGGCACTAGTTTTTACGAAAGCGACTACCATCTGACCTTCCAACTCAGAGGGGAAACTAGGCCTTATTACGATTAGTCCTGTTTCCTCACGATGTTTTCCTTCAACGAAAAGCGCGAGGTAAATATCACAAAATATTTCGTAGATAGTTCCGGAAAACTCATTGGTATGTGCCGGGGTTTGAACCCGCGACCTTCGGATTGACCCTCTTACCGCTAGGCCACCAGTTCTTGGTGATATCTCTTACGGGGTATTAATGAAATTTCACGAAAATCGCACATCTTTATTTGACATTTTCTGAACGCCAATATACCTAAGATAAACTTACTTGAAAGAAAAGCTGAGACATCTGAAAGGGGCGTCAGTGCAGGCTATTCCACAGGACTGTTCATCTCGGACCCTAGCGTGACCCTTAATAGCTGACCCTATCAGCTTAGCGGCGTTGTCGTATTGGAGGTAGCATTCTGGAAGTTTATGAAAGATCGTTTATGTCGGTCAGCAAAATATATTCAGTGCGTGTCGATAACTTAGTTCGTTTTTTTTAGGGTTCCGTACCTCAAAAGGAAAAAACGGAACCCTTATAGGATCACTCGTGCGTCTGTCTGTCCGTCTGTCCGTCTGTCACAGCCAATTTGCTCCGAAACTACCGGACCAATTAAGTTGAAATTTGGTACACATATGGAAGTCTGTGACCCAAAGACGGATATGTAACGTAAACAAATGAATTTTAAACATAGGGGCTACTTTTGGGGGGTAAACGATAAAATTAAAAAACAAAGTTTAGAAAACAATATCATGTTACATATCAAACGAAAGAGCTCATTGTGAGGATCTCAAATATATTTTTCTTATAAATTTACAATAAAAAGTTTAGAAGTTATTCCAGAAAATAGACAAAAAATGACCATTCCCCCCCCCCTCTATCTCCGAAACTACTGGGTCTAAAATTCTGAAAAAAATACACAAAATAGTCCTTTACCTAAAGATGACAGGAAAACCTATTAAGCGCCCTCCAGACTATGCGCGTGAATCGCGGGCGAAGCCGCGAACGCGAGTGTGGAGTCTAGTTCGCTGATATGCGAAATCGACTCCAGACTCGCGTTCGCGGCTTCGCGCCGCGATTCGCGCACGAGTGTGGAGCGGGCTTTAGAAGTCTAGAGTCAAGCGTGAGTCGGATTTAAGAACAAAAATGCAGTTACGTTTTTTTAGGGACACAGCCGCAATGGTTTAAGTGAAACGTGATGTAGACAGCTATTGCGAAGGCCCTAGGCCGATATCTGCATAAGGCCGAAGGCCCGTAGCGTCCCGAAGAGGCGTGACTTTAGCTTCATACGTGAGTCGGACTGAAGATAAAAAATGCGACTAGGCTGTATCTGGCACACAGCCGCAATGGTACTTGTTAGAGATGCAACGGATAGTAGTTTGGCCGGATACCGGATATTCGGCCTGACCATCGGCTGAATATCCGGTATCCGGCCGCCGAATATTCCAGCCGCCAGCGGAACTATACCTACATTTCGGTTTTACAGGTGCGCATTCTGCAGGTTTGACCTGTATCCTAGTGAACGTTCGCGCGCACACATTTCTAGGTGCGAAATGAGTGCGCGTGCAAGTCAGTGGAATGTTTAAACTGTTTTAAAATAATAAACAAGTACGATTATGACCAAGACTGTTTCTTAAATCCAATTAGTTTACTCTGAAATCAAGCGATGTTACTATCCGGTATCCGGCCGGATATTAAAATCATGGCCGGATAGGCCGTATACCGGATAGTAACCGAATATCCGGTGCATCTCTAGCTACTTGTAGTACTGATTGATTAGGTTACTATTGCTACGTGTTTTAAAAAGCACTATACAGGATGGCCAAAAAAAAGTGTATTCCCGTTGCCAACGTGCAACCCCGAAATCTCGAAGAAAAATTTGGCTGTTTCATACATTTTGGCTCGTCCGTTTTCTATGGGAGCATACATTTTTTTTCGCGATTTCGGGGTTGGTCTCATACTAAAAGTTGCTTAAGTATAATCTCAAAACCTCCTTGGCTACGGGAATGCACTTATTTTTTGGCCAACCTGTAGGTATTATCTCTCTTCGACCTTCGCTTTTATAACACTTTCGGAAGTTGTAGGAAGCAGGAGAGCACGACCCGTCGGACGCTCCGAGTTTTCAGCTCTATGCGGAGCTCGGTCTTCGCATTTGGACACTTGCAGCGCAATTCTGAAAATGAATTAGAGATGCACTAGATATGAAATAGTAAAGATATGTGACGTTCCACGGCAAAAGGTACCTTATGGCAGCAGGCGCTTACGCTATTATTAACGCCGCTCCAATATTCAGCCGGGGAAATGGTACCTTTTACTGTGGAACGTCACATATCTTTACTATTTCATATCTAGTGGATCTCTAATTCATTTCCCGAATCGCGCCGTTGTACTATTGTTCGGCATTTAGTCTTCAGAGTTGTAGAGATATAAGCCACCACGCCAGAAAACATCATGTTACATTTGGTTTTTGATTGACCCATTTTCAAGACGTTTCACTCACGTCACGTTTCACGTACAAAAAAATTGTTGAAAATTGTGTGATGTACGGAACCCTTGAAACGCGAGTCCGACTCGCACTTGACCAGTTTTTAGCATTAGAAAGAACTCCACAGAAGCGAGCGTGCAGTTTTTATCAGGCTCTTTAATTGTTAATAATTATTGAATTATCTAATGTAGCATGGTCAATACATATAATTTACTTCAAATTATTACCGCTAAAAGTGCCGGATTTGGAATCACAAGCTTACTGCGAAGTTCTTTCTAATTCTAAAAAAAACGGACTGTAGTACAGGTTGGAGCACGCACTGAGCCAGTTAAGGTTATGGAATAGAAATTACAACCAATCGACGGAGGCTCACTTGAGAGGCCTGGAGTCCACTCGGCAACCTAATCTTTAGAGTAGACATTGACTCTAGTTTAAAAGCGACAGCCATCTGACCTTCTAACCTAGAAACTATAGTTCCTTTTGATTGAGCGAAACGAAAATCTCGGTTTTCGTTTGTGTAAAGACCGGCCAAGTGCGAGTCGGACTCGCGAACGAGGGGTTCCGTACTATTGCGCAAAAAACGGCAAAAAAATCACGTTTGTTGTATGGGAGTCTCACGTAAATATTTATTATATTATGTTTTTAGTATTTGTTGTTATAGTTGTACCACTTTTACCCAAGTAAAATACATCATCTGTGAAAATTTCAACTGCCTAGATATCGCGGTTCAACAGACAGACGAACAGACGGACAGACGGACAAACGGACAGACGGACAGCGGAGTCTTTAAAAATGATTTCAAGTATGATCGGCTGTTCTCTACAGGTGGTATTCCTCGACCAATTCTAGTGAAATTTTGTGAGCACGTTGGATAATTGTGATTGTGTGTTTGTGTGAGTGAATTGTGGGTTCGGGTCTATAGCTCAGATCCACTAAGCGTCACTTACACCATCCCACTAACCTGGAGTTATCGGGTTAAATCGTTAACCCAGTGTCAAATTGCACTGGTAACCATGGTAACTCCAGGTTTAACCGGTTAACCCCGGGTTAGTGGGATGGTGCGAGTGACCCTTAGTCTTACCTTTCTTGGGTTCGCTGACAGCAGTATAATCAAACAGGGCCGGCTCGCAGCCCCTTCCATAGTTTCCCCTGGCGTACAGCTCATGTCCCTTAGAGGGGCGTAGCCCCCGCCCGGCGGAGAGGGAAGTGGGGGGCGATGTGGTTAGGATGCAGTTGGGGAGGTCTTCGCCTATTGTAGGGGCGGAAAACCTGAAAAAAAATAGAGGTAAGATATTTTTCACCACACCAGCTCGGAAAGGCTCACTTTGCACTTCAAAAACTGATAGCAAAGTTGCATTTTATTTACATGTGAGGCAAAGTAATCAAATGCAAATTTTGAGTTGTTTTCTTGTGACGCTCAGGATTAAATTTTTCGAACCACTCGCTACGATTGTGGTTCAATTTTGAAATATTTCGCTTGCTTGGATATCAATATTTAGCACGAGCGGATAAGTAACAACTTTGCCCCATGTAAAACAAATAACTATTTAACGGTGTGGAAATGCAGTTATACATCTTCCACTGCGTTAAAAACGGCCAAGCCACATATTTTGTCTAATTGTAATTGTAATTTTGTGTTGTGTAGAGTTTATGAAGTTAGGGCTTGTAGAGTTAGAAGCTTGGCTCTACAAGAAATCTGATAAATTTTTGACAGTGCGCGCCTTATGGTTTGGTCTTGGCAACATTTGACATGAAAATGTTTTTGGTGAGACGGAATCTATCTATCTATCTATCTATCTATCTATACGTATAATAAAGCTGTAGAGGGTCGAAAGTCTGTACATGGAAGATATTTGAAAAAAAGTTGGCTGGGGATACTTAGAATCAATAACAGAACACGTTCCAACAGTTTTTAGAATTTTTGTCTGTTTGTCTGTTTATCTGTTTATCTGTTTGTCTGTTTATTTGAACGCGCATCACGTGAAAACGGCTGAACGGATTTTGATGCAAACTTTACTAATCTATCGATAAAATCCCCGGCCAGGTTATAGGCTATAAAAATTCAACCCTTAAAAGGGGGGGTAGCCACAACACTCGCTTGATTTAAGTTTGCCCCTGAATCTTATGGCGCTACTTAGGAAGGAGGGGCAAACTTTTTTTCAGATATGTGCTACCACTATTGAGTACCCTGGTAAACTAATAGATGGCGCTGAATTTAATTCGTAGTGACATGAATTAGCCACCGAGGAAGGATTTTGCCAAATTAATAACTCTAAGTTTAGATGAGGGGGTACGGATATCAACAAATTTAATTGAATAATTATGTTGATTTAATAATACAACAAAATTAAACGACAGTAAATTAATAACCCCTCATTGCACGGTGCCATTTTTTTCACGACAGTCCAAAAAAAAGAGAGAGAGAGTGTGTTGTGTTTTCAGCGTTCGTGTTTGTATGTAGGTATATATTTATTTATGTGAGTTTCTTTATTCCACCTTAACTTCTAAATGCCTTATCCGATTTAGACGTACGATACATCATTAGAATCCTTACGTCATCCCGGATGAGATAGGCTATGTGACGTCATTATCAAACCAATATGGCGGACTTAATACGCCATATTACGCAACCTTTAGAAAAAATATCGTGCAAACCTATCGAGAAGGGTATCAAAATGAAGGGTTGTGATGTGAAAGCCGATTAATAATACATAAATATATATCCAACATGTGGGTTTAAATTTGAGTTTGAGAAAGTACGAATTGACAATAAATATTAAGAGAAGCTAATCTCATTAAACCAAATATTGTTATTGAATGGGATACTTATGTAAATACAAAGAAGGCCCGATGTACGTGGCTCGCTGTACGCGTTCCAAAGCCGGGCGCCTTCGGCGCCCTTATAGTAAAAGAGTCAGGCGTAGCCCGACGTAGGTATGTAGCGTGCTGCACGCGGTCAAAAGCCAGGCGACTTCGACTTTCTCATACAAAAATGTCGGGTGCAGCCCGACGTACGTGACACGGGGCACACTTACCAAAGCCGGGCGCCGAAGGCGCTCTCATAGTCAAACCTTCGGACGTAACCCGACGTACGTGGCGCTCTGCCTGTACGCGTTCCAAAGCCGACTAAAAGAGACGTACGTGACACGCTGTATGATTACCAAAGCCGGGCGCCTTCAGCGCCCTCATACTCAAAGAGTCGGGCGTAGACCGGCGTACGTGACACACTTTACGCGTTCCAAAGCCGGGCGCCTTCGGCGCCCTCATACTCAAGGCGTCGGGCGTAACCCGACGTACGTGGCGCGCTGTACGCGTTTCAAAGCCGGGCGCCTTCGGCACCCGCATACTAAAAGTGTCGGGAGTAGACCGACGTACGTGACACGCTGTACGCGTTCCAAAGCCGGGCGCCTCCGGCGCCCTCATACTCAAAGCGTCGGGCGTAATCCGACGTACGTGGCGCGCTGTACGCGTTCCAAAGATGGGCGTCTTCAGCGCCCTCATACTAAAAGAGTCGGGAGTAAATCGATGTACGTGACACGCTGTACGCTTGGCAAAGTTGGGCGCCTCCGGCGCCCTCATATTCAAAGCGTCGGGCGTAACCCGACGTACGTGGCGCGCTGTACGCGTTCCAAAGCCGGGCGCCTTCGGCACCCGCATACTAAAAGTGTCGGGAGTAGACCGACGTACGTGACACGCTGTACGCGTTCCAAAGCCGGGCGCCTCCGGCGCCCTCATACTCAAAGCGTCGGGCGTAACCCGACGTACGTGGCGCGCTGTACGCGTTCCAAAGCTGGGCGTCTTCAGCGCCCTCATACTAAAAGAGTCGGGAGTAGATCGATGTACGTGACACGCTGTACGCTTGGCAAAGTTGGGCCCCGAAGGCACCCACATACTCAAAGCGTCGGGCCGCACGTGGCGTGCTGTACATACGCGCTCCAAAGCCGGGCGCCTTCGGCGCCCTCATACTCAAAGCGTCGGGAGTAGCCCCACGTACGTGGCGCGCTGTACGCATTCTAAAGCGGGGCGCCTTCGGCGCCCTCATACTAAAAGTGTCGGGCGTAGACCGACGTACGTGACACGCTGTACGCTTGCCAAAGTTGGGCGCTGAAGGCATCCACGTACTCAAAGCGTCGGGCTACTATATACATAGAGTTAGACCGAGAAAAGTCTGCAGCGATTTTGATAGCCCACGCAGTGCAAGTGTTATAGTACGTCACAATTTCATAAAAATTTGACGTTTTTTAATAAGTTACCTAAAGCTGAACACTCTACAGAAGAATCCCTGCGCTCCGATGCACTCAGCCTCGCACCGTTATCGCCGCCCTGGCGATAGTCTCAGACACTGCCCACCGGAACGGACTATAGCGTACGATCCATTCTAGATACGTTATAGTTTAGATATCACCTAGTTCTCTTTTGTAGCGCAATTCGGGCAACCAATGTCACTTTTACGTTAGATAGAGTAAGATATCTATTAGATGTGAATTAGATCTCTAAGTCATATCCTGTGGAAATCGTTCAAGAGTATCTCCAGAAGCGCGCAAATGTCAAATTTGACAGGTTAGATCTTAAACATATCGTTATCGTATCTTAATAGATGTCTATTTCAAAATTGAATGACGCCGTATTAGCAAGATCATCACTCATCGAGATTTACAATGATGACCACGACCACTCTGGCAAGAGTGTACCGACTAAGAAGAAGAAGAAGAAGATTTCAAAATTCCCACAGTACCCTGAACGCGTTGTTGAACTGAAGCCATAGGACATAAAGTAAATGTAAGTACCTGAAGCTGAACACTCTACAGAAGAATCCCTGCGCTCTGATGCACTCAGCCTCGCACGCACCAAGACCGGTCACCGTTATCGCCGCCCTGGCGATAGTCTCAGACACTGCCACGCCGGAACGGACGTGCCAGAAGCATTCTGAAAAACAAACATAAGTAGGTCATTTTTTCGGTTATAAATTGAAAATTTTTATTCAATAGGTAAATATAAATGTTGTATAAAAACTTATAAACTAAAATTATACTAAATTAATAAAAATAAAACCTAAACTACGATAAAAAATCGCCCTCGGCAAGGTACCGTATGATTCGGTTAAATTATGTTCTAATGTATGGACAAGAAAAACAAATTATAGCCAGCATTCAATGAATGTAGTATGATACCTTTGGGTATGGTGCTTTACGCACACTAGCGTCCCTCCCCCTCCCCCTGACGCAACCCCCCCTTTTAGCTTGAAATATGTCCCGGTTTACGGTTTTTTTTTATTTTTGAGAAAAGTATTAGAGTTAGGAAAAAAGTGTCAAGGTAAGAAATAATCCTTAATAAATTTTGAACAAAAAAGGTTATATACAACTTTTTGGTAAGACTCACCATATACATATTCATGTATTAACTTGTTGAAGTTCAATATAAGTTAGTACGTGATAGTACTGAAATAAAACTAATACGGAGAATAAGCTTGCAAGCTTATTCTTCGTTAAGATTAAATTTCTTTCAGTACTGTCACGTACTATGTTATATCGAACTTCAACAAGTTTTTCAACGGTAAAATTTTGTCGAAGTTCATCTAGCTAAAACATCAATATGGTGCGTCGTATCAAAAAAATGAATATAACCTTTTTTGTTAAGAATTTAATAGGGAACATTTCTTTTATTGGCACTTTTTTCCTATATTGTATACTTTCCCCAAAAAACAAAAAACACTCTCAACCGGGACATATTTCAAGCTAAAAGGGGGGGTTACGTCAGGGGGAGGGGGAGGGACGCTAGTGTGCGTAAAGCACCATACCCAAAGGTATCATACTACATTCATAGAATGCTGGCTATAATTAGTTTTTCAAAAAACACAATTTGACCGAATCAGTAGACGCTGGCAGTATTACCTCGCTGAATTGCAATGCTTTATGCGTTGTGCGAGGAAGCTGCCAGCCCTACGGTCCCCAGTTACATCCACCAGCCTCTTTGCTAATGCGAAGTAGTAGGTAATTAAATGATGATGATGATGATGACTGCACGAGGCCATGCGCTTGGTGTTGAACAGAACCCTCAGGTCTTCAACAGAAGGATATGATGTCAGGATTCTCAGTATTCAGGGACCGACTGAAGAAGAAGAGAAATGATGATATGCTTATAGAAGAGATATATCGTTTCGAGTGTAAAGTTTTCAGCACGTTTGGATTTTGGATCACATATTATTATGTCCCTAATTCATCCTCTTTTTTGAAATCCTCCTAATACAAGTTATTAACTGAAAAGGAGGATTCGACTCACCTGGATACCTAGTACATGTTTAACGAATTTTGATTTTAGATTTTTTTTTATTGGGTATAGTCCTTTTTGATGTTATGTACCTAGATAAAGAGTAAGGAGAGTCAGGATTTCTGTGACTTGGCAGTCTAAGAATTTATGTGAGATGGAGAGAGCGTCTTGTGGCATGTCACATATACTGAGCCACTGTCAGTTGCTGGCATGGAAGTTAGAGTCAGTCAATAAAAAAATCTTACCACTCTCAATCTAAAGTCTAGATCTGTATACGATATATCGAACTGTGAGATATATGTTGAAAGAAAAGTAGGAATTACACATAATTACATTTAACAGTTTTGAATGATTCACAGTTCGTTTCAGAAGACTTATATCGACCGGGATATGAACCGTGATTACCTTTTGTATTGTTTTTGAGCTCCCGATACCAACGACCAACCAACCAACCGCCCGACCAACCAACCAACCAGAGACCAACCAGCGTAACCAGTGGCCAGTGTAGACCAACGAGTGTGAACACGTCCTGTGGTTAGAGATGGGCGCCAGCGGGTAAATACCGGGAAAATACCCAAAACAACCCAATCTACCCGATATTTACCCGTATCTACCCAAATTGTTGGGTATTTAAAATTTGTTCGTATAATTGAAGAAATTCATTATAAAACTAAGATATATCAATATTATTATCGTATAAATATGAAAATAAGTTAAAATAAAGTATACAAATCACAATCTCACAACTTTTTTGTACACAATTAATTTTTTTTCGTGATTTTTTTTTTATACCTATATACCTACTATTTTTTAAGTGTTGTCATATTTTGGTTTTGATATTTCTACATTTTATTTTATTTATCGTTTAATACAGTAATTTTTTCGTTAGGTATATGGCCAAATTTGATTTACTATAACCAGTTTGGATGAAATTTTGTGTGTATCTAAATTGTTTGATCTCAACCAGATCCCGAAAATGATGATTCGAGAGCCTCATTAATCCGCCACTTTATCGAAAACTTGCCAGAAATCAGCACTGATGAAATCGAGATGCCCCTCAGGCAGCTTAAAAATGGAAGAGCCCCAGGCGAGGGCGGCGTTACGAGCTTCTGAAAGCGGGAGGTAAACCTGCACTGAAGGAGCTCCAGAACATCTTTAACGCCGTTCTTTTCGATGGGAGAACTCCAGAGGTGTAGAGTAGGAGTGTAGTCGTGCTGTTCTTCAAAAAGGGAAATAAGGCCCTATTGAAGAACTACCGACCCATTTCGCTCCTAAGCCACATCTACAAGCTGTTTTCGAGGGTCATCACGAACCGCCTAGCACGAAGACTCGGCGAATTTCAGCCACCGAGCAGGCCGGATTTCGAGGAGGATACGGCACCATAGACCACATCTTCACAGTGCGGCAGATTATACAGAAGACTGAAGAGTATAATCGGCCCCTGTGCTTAGCATTTGTGGACTATGAGAAAGCCTTTGACTCCATTGAAGTCTGGGCTGTTCTGGATTCCCTGCAGCGATGCCAAGTCGACTGGTGATATATCCAAATGTTGAGATGTCTGTACAACGCAGCTACCATGGCCGTCCAAGTCCAAAACCAGCAGACTAAGCCTATCCCCATGCATCGTGGTGTGAGACAAGGGGATGTGATTTCCCCCAAATTGTTCACAAATGCATTGGAGGATATGTTTAAAACGCTCGACTGGAAGGAACATGGTATTAACATTAATGGCGAATACATCTCACACTTGCGATTTGCGGATCGTCATCGTCATCGTCACCATGGCTGAGACGTTGCAGGATTTAGAGCATATATGCTGACCGGTCTAGCTGATTCTTCTCAACGTATAGGTCTCCGGATGAATTTGGACAAAACGAAAGTTATGTTCAACAAATGTGTTGCTCCGGGACCTATTTCAGTACAAGGGGCTGTTCTCGAGGTTGTTCAGGAATACGTCTACCTCGGGCAAATACTGCAGTTAGGAAGGAACAACTTCGAGAAAGAGTCGAATAGAAGGATACAGCTGGGCTGGGCAGCATATGGGAAGCTGCGTCGAGTCTTCACGTCGTCAATCCCACAGAGCCTGAAGACAAAAGTCTTCAATCAGTGCGTCCTACCCGTGATGACATACAGAGTCGAAACGTGGACACTCACGGTAGGGTCAGTCCATAAATTCAAAGTCGCTCAGCGAGCAATGGAAAGGGCTATGCTCGGAGTCTCTCTGAGGGATCGTATTCGAAATGAAGTCATCCGTCAGAGAACTAAAGTCGTCGGCATAGCCCACCGGATTAGCAAGCTGAAGTGGCAGTGGGCCGGTCATATTAGCCGTAGAACCGATAACCGTTGGGGTTGACGAGTTCTCGAGTGGAGACCGCGCATCGGCAAACGTAGAGTAGGACGCCCTCAGACTAGATGGAGCGATGATCTTCGCAAGGCGGCCAGCAAGAGCTGGATCAAAGTTGCCGCAAATCGTGCTTAATGGCGTGCAATAGGAGATGCCTATGTCCAGCAGTGGACGAGAGTAGGCTGATGATGTTGATGATGATGACGATGATGAAAACACAATATGACCCAGTAGGTGGCACTGCTATCGGTATATATATAGCCAATAGTGTTTTTAAACAATCCAGGTAGCGGTTGAAATATACTTACACAAAATTTCATCCAAATCGGTTTCAGTAAATAATATTAGGTGATATACCAACAGCAGCGCCACCTACCGGGTCCAATAGTGTTTTCATACAATCCAGGTACCGGTTAAAATATATACACAAAATTTCATCCAAATCGGTTTCAGTCAGTAATTTAATATTAGGTGATATACCGACAGCAACGCCACCTACCGGGTCCAATAGTTTTTCAAACCATCCAGATACCCGTCGAAATATACATATATAATAGTCATATACACAAAATTTCACCCAAATCGGTTTCAGTAAATCGAATTTGGCTATATACCGATAGCAGCGCCACCTACCGGGTTTAATTGTTTTTCCCAACCCTTCAGGAACCCATTGAAATATACACACAAAATTTTATCGTTATCATTCCAGCCGTTTAGGAGGAGTAGAGTGACAAACACACGTATTGTAGAACGTATGTTTAAGATATTAAACATTTGTCAATTTTCTTAGTCAATACAAATATTATACGTTTTATATAACTACATGAGTATCAAAAAAACTGTTATTTGCAATATCTCCATTCAATTTACTACTCCGTTTCCAACTTTTATTTATACCCACTCATTTGGGTAGAAAAGGTAAATACCGGGTAGATTGGGTAAATACCCGATAAATACCCGATATCTACCCCGGGTATTTACCCGCCGCCCATCTCTACCTGTGGTAACGTTGAAAGCGAACGCAGCCCAACGTGCACGAATGAGAGTAGACCGAGCGCGGTCTACACAACTTTGACACCCACCCGCTATCATTCAGTTAAACCCGTGAACAAGATGCATGTAACTGCGTCGAAATATGAAGCTTGAAAACAATACTAAAGGTAATCACGGTTCATATCCTGGTCTTCAACAGAAGGATATGATGTCACGATCCTCAGTATTGAGGGACCGACTGAAGAAGAAGAAGATCCCGGTTGATATAAGTCTAATTGAATCTTACCGCTCTCAACCCAAGGTCTATGGGATACGGACACAGCACAGTCCTGTGGCATTGCATACACATCAGATCCACTATCTGTAGCCAAGTCGAGTCCTCTGTAAGGACGTTCGCTCAGGAAGCAGTTGTCAGAACCATGTGAGTTGGAGTACCTGCAACAACACAGAACATTAACCTCTACCCGCCCAGAGACCTATAAAAATGTCTCCTGTTCCATTCTAATTTGAACTTTGTGTCGACATAATAAAATTTCATTTTGCTTGGCAAGGTTTGACGTGTGGGTTAGAAAAACGTGACAGACAGACGGACGGACAGAGTCGCACCATAAGGACTTCTTTTGTACCTTTTTGGCACGGAACCTTAGAGCATTTAGTTACTGGAGACGCCTTGTCTGTCATTTTCTATACAAAACAGGCTGCCGATTTTTGCGGGGGAGGGGCACGTCAAATGTATGGCTATTATGTACGCAACGTACAAATAGCCATGTCAGATAATTAGATAAACGTCAGTCCATACAACTGTGCGAGGTTTTCGGCAGAGGGGTGTAAGATCTTAAAGGCGCCTCCAGATATTAAATGCTCTAAGCACGGAACCCTAAAAATGTACATCAGAAAAAACATCTTTCTGTTAAAAATCTTCCTTTATGAAGATCGAGAATAGAAATGGAAGAGTCAACCTAGACATGTTAGGATGACCTGGACGCATTTCTCAATAACTGACGGCCTAGTGCCTTGGCTAGACTTGGCTTGGCTGGCCACCCCTTTCCCTTTCCTTCCCCACCTTTCCCCTGGCCAGAAATTACGTTACATCAGCAGGATTGGAAGTCTATGAGGTATTTCTATAGATGGAGGTATAAGAATAAATAATAGTACTAGGTAGAGAAAACTTTTTTTTTTTACTATTATTATAGTTGTAGGTCCTCGCTTTCAATACGGGCGGCCTATAACTATTATTACTTCGTTTCATTCGTTTTTATGAATGTATTATTATGCAGTACAGAAGACTCACTCAGCTCACTCTTTAGCAAAACGCGTCTGTTACGATCAGAACAGATATGGCTAGCCACCAAAATTGATGTGGAATGGATGTACTTTTAGCTACCTGTAGCAAAGCGACGAAATCGCGGAGTGAGCCACGCCTGGTATAACTCACCGATAACTGTAGGAGACGCATTTGAAGTCTCTCTCCTCGAAGCAGGCCGCCTCACATTCAAGGACGTTGTGGGCTAGGAGAGATCTTCTGATGGAGCCCGTGCTTAGGGAGAGGCCGGGGCGACGCTCGGATGTGCACTCTGGCCCTGAATAAAAAAAACCGGTCAAGTGCGATTTGTATAAGACCGCCTGTTGTCTACTTGGCAGACTTGGCAGCACTTGGCAGACTGCCCCTACATTTAATCAATTGTTCTTTTCTTTTGTAGAAGTTAGACCATCAAAAGTCTGCAGCGATTTTGATAGACCACGCAGTGCAAGTGTAATTTTAAACGTCAAGCTTCTATGAAATTATGACGTATAAATAACACTTCCACTGCGTGGGCTATCAAATCCGATGCAAACTTTTATTGGTGCGACTATATATTTTTACTGAGGTGTACCAATAAAGAGTATTCTATATATATATCTTTACATTTAACAATGATCTTACCTATATTTAATTACACAAACGGGTCTACCGCGATATAATTTCACCACAAAAGTTTTTCCGTGACCACATCGCGGTAGACCCGTTTGTGTACCTACTTAAATATGTGTACAAAATGCGAGAGTTTAAAGTGTTACGAGTATAATTGATCTTACCTTTCTTAGGAGGTCCATAACTCGGCTTATAGTAGTTGGACTCCCCATAGTCCAGTCCGTTCCCCGTACCCGAATTGTTCCACCTTCCTCTCTTCCAGGACCCGTAGGAGTAGGGATGGATCTCGTCGTCTCCGTCTCTTCGGAGGTCGTTGTAGTTGAAGTCCGTTTTGAAGCCCCAGGGTCTGACGCCTTGAAATATAGATTTATTAAAACAAGTTTTTGGCAAAAATTTCATTTTTGGTACAAGCTTTTATCGCTGACTGTACTTTTCTTTCCACAGGCAACTAATACTCATCGAGACAATTCTAAAAACCCCTAACACAATTAAGTTTCCTTGTTTTATCACAGAGTTCCTATGGCCACCTCCGGTCTCCATCATCAGATCAGCTCGATAACACCATAATATTGCATTGTGACCCGACTTACGCATGTATGCAAAATTTCAGCTCAATCGGAAACAGGGAAGTGGATCAAATTTAACTTGCAAGATTTGATTACACACAGACAGACAGACAGACAGACAACGGTCAGGTGAAAGTAAATAAAAGCTTGTAATAAATTTAAAAGTGGAAAAAGTATTGCCTTGGGCCTTATTAAAGATTCGCTGGCTATGGAAGAGGTCTTCGAAATATGATGGTTGGATGATATTGAAAAAAAAAAAAATTAGGCAGGCGGGGAGAGACAAAAATCGTAATCATAAATTTCGTCAGATGACGTAATTTATGAACAGCCCCCAGGTGACCGATGATCACGTGATGCTGTGTATAGAAAACGAAGTGTAGGATGCCACGGCCCGGACCCGGGCCGTTCTAATGTAAGTCATCCTTTAAGTCAGCGGTCGGCACCTCTTGGCGGCCCGCGAACCTCTTACTTGCGGCCCGCGAGCCCCCCTGGCTATTTTGTATGTAATATTGCCAAACAACAATGTCTGATAAAGTCACACATATTAATAAAAGTGCGGCCCGCGTGAACTTCCTTAACTACTATGTGACCCTTGGCTGCTGAAAGGTTGCCGACCGCTGCGTTTAAGTCCCCAATGTTTGAAATAAACACCGTTATAATGTAAATATTCGCCGCCTTGGGCGACACTTGGATTTTGGTATCTCGGCGAGAGTTCGTGAACACATTTAAATACATTTGACTAACCTTGCTCAAGATCCGAGTCTGTGGATAATCGCCAATAGTTGATGGACTTGTGATAGTCGTTCCGGTTCTTGTAATAGGTGTCGCCACCGTACACACCACCGTACTGGCCCCATGCCTGATCGTCGTTGCTACGGCCTACGCCTGAAAAAAGTTTCTTTTAATAATGCATACTTATAAAACCGGGCAAGTGCGAGTCGGACTCGCGCACGAAGGGTTCCGTACCATAAAGAAAAAAAAACGGAAAAAATGCAAAAAGAAAACGGTCACCCATCCAAGTACAGACCACGCCCGACGTTGCTTAACTTTGGTCAAAAATCACGTTTGCTGTATGGGAGCCCCACTTAAATCTTTATTTTATTCTGTTTTTAGTATTTGTTGTTATAGCGGCAACAGAAATACATCATCTGTCTAGCTATCACGGTTCGTGAGATACAGCCTGGTGACAGACGGACGGACGGACGGACGGACAGCGAAGTCTTAGTAATAGGGTCCCGTTTTACCCTTTGGGTACGGAACCCTAAAAAGTTTAATCTATTTAATATAGGTTATAACTTACCAATCTGATATGGGATGTAGAACTGATCCTCATATCTCCTGTGCCCCGGATCGACGCGTCCCGGACCGGGCCGTCCCGGCTGCCGGTCGTCATAGAACCGGTCCTGGTGACTGGAGCCGTGGAAGTCCAGCCTGTCCCAACTTGGGGCCCAAGAGGCTGCTGCAGGCTGCGAGGGTTTGGAAGACAGGTAGCCGGAGTGGAGGAGACCTGAAAATAGCCGGTTTCTGTTACATTTCACTTTACAATAACTTTTTGACGGCCTCCTAGCCTAGTCGGTAGTGACCCTGCCTACGAAGCAGGAGGTCCTGGGTTCGAATCCTGGTAAGGGCATTTATTTGTGTGTTTGTCACAAATATTTGTTCCTGAGTTATGGATGTTCTCTATGTATATAAGTATTTATACATTATATATTTCGTCGTCTAGTACCCACAACACAAGCCTTATTGAGCTTACCGTGAGACTAGATTGATCTGTGTAAAATTGTCCAACAATATTTGAGTATTTATTTATTTATTTAATAAGTTTACGGCAAAAAATTCATTTTTGGTACAAGCTTTTATCGCTGACTGTATTATTCTTTCCACATGCAACTAATACTCATCTAGACAATTCTAACAAACTTAAACACGGTTACTTTGCGTTGTTTTATCACAGAGTTCCCATGGCCACCTCCTGTCTCTATCATCAGATTAGCACCATGTCTACATAAAGTGTAATATTTGTCAGTATTTTAGCTTTATTTGCATTATTTTTAGTATTTTAGCAAATGCCTGTGACGCATCCTAGGGATCTACTGGCCACGAACCATCTCAAACGCCAGACTATGGCAGATGACGGAACAGAAACCCATAAGAAGGGAAATCCTCGAAAGGAAATGGCGCTGGATCGGACACGTACTCCGTAGGCCGTACAGCCATCTGGCCAAGCAGGGTCTCCGCTAGCATGCGGCCGGCAGTAGGCGGGCGGGGAGGCCTTGTACTACGTGGAGGCGATCAGTTGAGAAAGAGGCTGGCTCAACTGGACTCGGCTGGAAAGAGCTGGAAGTAGCCGCTCAAGATCGTGACAAATGGAGGATTCTTCTGCGAGCCCTATGTCGCTAATGAGGGATAACAGGAATGCATCATCATCATCACCTGGTCCTCTTAGAGACTCGGGGCAGTTGGGCTCCAAGCTGTTCCGGTCTATCTCATAAAAGTCGTAGTCCTTATCATCAACGAAGTCCCGGCGAAGGTCGAAGGCTTCTATGGGCTTGGTCATCAGCTCGCAGAGGCCTTTGCCGCGGAATGAGGGGTCCAATCTGAAAAAAAAATATTTTAATTGCCTAAAATTCTCGTTTGTTTACTTCAAATGTTTAAGCCCCTAGAAAATTATTCAATGCCTTCTAGTGACTAAAAAAACGTTCCAAGTCCGACTCACGCTTGATTGCACATTTCTTATAGGTTTTTCTGTCATTGTCATGTAAAGAACTATTTTGTGTAGGTACCTATTTTTTTCAAAATTTTAGACCTAGTAATTTCGGAGAGAAAGAAGGGATAAGATTATATTTGGTCTATTTTCTTAAATAACTTCTAACTTACGTATTTTAAATAAAATATATTTGAAATTCTCTAAACGAGCTCTTTCATTTGATATACGAGTATAACACGATATAGTTAGAAAAATTTAATTTATTAATTTTCTCATTTACCCCCCAAAAGTAGCCCCCATGTATAAAATTCATTTGTTTTCGTTACATGTCCATCTTTGGGTCACAAAATTACATATGTGCACCAAATTTCTACTTAATTGGCCCAGTGGTTTCCGAGAAAATAGGCTGTGACAGACGGACAGACAGACAGACGCACGAGTGATCCTATAAGGGTTCCGTTTTTTCCTTTTGAGGTACGTAACCCTAAAAACAGAGTAATTTTGATAAAAGGCAAATAAAACCCGCGTGATCGCCATATCTAGTTAATTTAATTTTTATGTGTATTGTTTTTCTTTGTCTTTTATTTTACTTTGTAGTTTCACAGTGCCTTGGTTTTATACTGTAATGCTGTGTTACTTATTTGATCAATAAAATAAAATACATAAATAAATCTTCCGTCGCAAGTTATATTATTTTATTCCCTTAATTAAACCATGAACACAATAGGTAATTAATTCATTAGATTACAACGCGTTTCGTTTTCACTGAAACAATTCGCCGCCATTTTGAACTATTTTGTTAATAGTCCAATTGCAATCTAAATGACTATCTAAGGTCCCTGAGCGACATGTAAGGTCAAAGCCAGTTCAACAATAACATACATTACGTATCTATCAACATCATCACGTCATAAAGTAGTGTAACCTTGCGGATGACCTAATTTTATGATTTGCGTTTGATGATGATTTTCTCCTAAGATGAGTCCAAACTAACTAAGCGCCATTTGCACCATCCCACTAACTCGGGGTTAACCGGTTAAACCGTTAACCCAGTGTCAAATTGTACTGGTAACCATGGTAACTCCTGGTTTAATCGGTTAACCCAGGGTTAGTGAATGGTGGAAGTGGCCCTAAGTAAAGCGACGAGCTACGTCAATACGACGCGATATCATATCTCATTAAATATTGATCCTAACTAAAGGGGCCCACTGATTAACAGTCCGCCGGACGGCATCGGCCTGTCAGTTAGAACAAAATTTTGACAGTTCCGAACATAGTCTAATAAAACATGGTCTTCTCTTCCCAGAGTGACACAAGCCTACGTCACAATAACATGGCCGCTATATAATATAGCGCTGTCGCATGATGACGTAGGCTTGTGTCAGTCAGGTGACCTAGAAAAGACGGGAAGAGAGTACCAGGCGAAGTATGTATATTATTATACCATGGTTCCGAACAACTGACAGGCCGATGCCGTCCGGCGGACTGTTAATCAGTGGGCCCCTTAATAAGAGTGCATTATGGTTTTTGTAGAAAATGTTATGTGGATAATTTTATACAGGACATTTTTTACTACGGCCCAACGTTTATTAACGAAAAACTAAAAAGAAGGATCGCTAGCTTTATCGGAGTACCTATCAGTAGGTACTTTTAGTATATATCATGATTGTTTAAAACACCCCCTAGAACTATGTCCATATTTTACACACGAATAACCTATTTTCGATTGGTCTAAGGGTCCCGGAATGAGGTATTAAAGGTGACAGTCCATTTCCAACGACAGCAGCACTACCATTCATTTCACTATAGAAATTGACAAATTGACAATAACACCGACGCGTTCGTACTAGTAGTGAAGCTGCGGTCAAAAATGGAATGTTACCCTAAGCATGTTAAGAATACCTATTACGTTACAGCCAATAGGTAGTTTAACATCATCATCATCTTCCTCGCGTTGTCCCGGCATTTTCCAGGAATTGGCGCGGGCACTAGTTTTTATGAAAGCGACTGCCATCTGACCTTCCAACCCAGAGGGTAAACTAGGTCTTTCAGTAGTTCAACAAAAACAGAAAAATGCCCATCATTAGCAATCTCGTAGTAAAGTAGAGTAACCTTGATGCTGACCTGATTTTGACCATTATGCGTAATCGCTCGCCAGTTGATGACATGATGGCTACTTGTGTTGAGGACCTACCGCGAACATCAAATCGTTAACTACGTCTCTTTAACTTGGACATAGCAAGTACGGCAGAGAGGAAAGTAGAGTTACACCTTACAGACTTACGTCAGAAACGTCAAACTTGTATGAAATTATGACGTGTAAATAACACTTGCACTGCGTGGGTTATCAGAATCGCTGCAGAATTTACTTTGTCTGACTCTAGCTAAATTTTTGGTAATCACAAATAATCACTAATTTCTTTATGTAGCATAAACATAATTTCTATTGCTCACTTTCTAACAATAAAATGATTTGTATTATGTATATATTTTTTGTATTATTTTCCTGTTTTTTTAATGTGGAACGTGAATGAAATGTCTTTAAAAAACTCCGTAGGGGTCGGAACAAAAACTAAGTAATTTAGTCCAACTCACGCTTAACTGCACATTTTAGTTTTCCTGTCATCGATAGGTAAAGAACTATTTTGCGTATTTTTCCAAAGTTTTAGACCCAGTATAGTTTCAGAGATGGTCGGACAGACAGACAGAGGCACAAGTGATTCTATAAGGGTTCAGATTTTTCCCTTTTGAGGTACGGGACCCTAAAAATTTTAAATTAGAAACGACCTCCAGTTTTGATACAGTAATGTTATCTTTATTCTCGTACGAAGCCCCAACGACGACAATAGTCAATGTCAAAGTAGCATTGTATGCACTTAGTGCATGCCTGCATTAATACATATTGTAACGTTCTTAAACGAAATATTGTCTGGTTTATAAAAGGACCAAAATCCAATTACGACTCCATTGCCGCGCCGCATTGCCGTCTACTGCAGCAGTATTGACATTTTTGGCAGTAATGCAGTAATGTTATAACTGCATTACTGCCAAAAATGTCAAAATCAATGCTACTGCCCTCTTTTTGCTCGCGCTGGTGTTGTAATTTCGAACGTTTTATAAGTTTTATTTTATGTATTTCGGAAAAACTAATTTATAAAATTATACATTATTTTTACACAAAAAGGCCTGGTATTTGGAACCATCTGGTTTAGTGGAAAAGTCCATACTATTTAAAACAATTAGCGTGTATCTGTGTGAACAATGCAAACCTGCAATCAATTTTACTCTTCGAAGGCCGCAAAAATATGTGACACGCTCTTATGGCTCTACAAATAAGATCGTGTCAGATATTTTTGCGGCCTTCATTGTATAGGTAACATATTATTGCAGGTGACTGTAGTTACCTAAATAATTTAAACAATCAAAAATCTTCGGAAACCACGCATCGGATATTTCAATAGCTATGGAATGTTAGAATACCCATACAATATGACAGCCATTCGTATTGGTCCAGTAGGAAATAAAAAAAAACAGCCTCCAACCAAAGTATCGGGCATACCATCAGCATTGTTTCTAAGATCACCTTGGGATAATACTACTGTGGAGTTGCTAGATACTGTGTGTCAATAGACATACGTTTTAATGTTAAATTTGACCCTATTAGGATTCCGTACCTGAAAAGGAAAAAAACGGAATCCTTATAGGATCACTCGTGCGTCTATCTGACCATCCCCCCACTTTATATCCGAAACTACTGGGTCTAAAACTTTGAAAAAAATACATAAAATAGGTCTATACCTATAGATGACAGGAAAACCTATTAGAAATGTACAGTCAAGCGTGAGTCGGACTTAATTACTTAGTTTTTGATCCCACCCCTACGGATTTTTGAAAGACATTTCACTCGCGTTTCACATAAAAAATACATTGTTAAAAATTGTGTAATGTACGGAACCCTTGGAACGCGAGTCCGACTCGCACTTGGCCGGTTTTTTTGTTTCCGTACCCAAAGGGCAAAAACGGGACCCTAATTCCTAAGACTCTACTGTCCGTCTGTCTGTCACCAGGCTGTACCTCATGAACCTCAGACGTGACCAGATAGTTGAAATTTTCGCAGATGATGTATTTCTGTTACCGCTATAACAACAAATAGTAAAAACCGGGCAAGTGCGAGTCGGACTCGCGCACGAAGGGTTCCGTACCATAATGCAAAAAAAAAACAAAAACAAAGCAAAAAAAAAACGGTCACCCATCCAAGTACTGACCACTCCCGACGTTGCTTAACTTTGGTTAAAAATCACGTTTATTGTATGGGAGCCCCATTTAAATCTTTATTTTATTCTGTTTTTAGTATTTGTTGTTATAGCGGCAACAGAAATACATCATCTGTGAAAATTTCAACTGTCTAGCTATCACGGTTCGTGAGATACAGCCTGGTGACAGACGGTCGGACGGACGGACGGACGGACAGCGAAGTCTTAGTAATAGGGTCCCGTTTTACCCTTTGGGTACGGAACCCTAAAAACAGACTAAAATAAATATTCAAGCGGGGCTCCCATACCTACAACAAAAGTGATTTATTTGGCGTTTTTGCGTGTGCGAGTCTAATTCGCACTTGGCCGGTTTTTCGTATCTGTGATTTAGGCCAAATTTTTTACCTAAAGGTAGGTTAAGTATTTAGTAAGAGTTATTATGTTTGTTTTTGTTAATTACATTTAGATTTAAATAAAAATTGAAATCTTGAACGTGTAACTATAGTTATATTTTTTTTAGCATTAGAAAGAACTGGCAAGAAGGTAGGCGATCTTGACATGTTTTTTAATTGATAAACGCTTTTAAAATCATAAACTATTACTTATGAAAGCAGAAGAATATAAATGATCGTATTAGATTTATAATTGTTACATATTTGCCGTAACTAATTAGAGCACCGTCAAAACTTTGTTCACGGTGCTCTTATGGGATCACTTCGGTCTTGCAAATCGGTTAAATGCGTTTTTCTCAAAGACCGTTTGATGTAGGTACCTGAAATTTGGAATAGTTATTTTTAAAATGTGTTTTTCAATTAAAATACACATCAAGATTGTTTACCTTATTTCTCATGCTAAAAAAAACGAACTATACCTCTATGCTTAATCATCACTCTTGTCGACACCAAACATTACAAGCTGTTGCGTTTAGTTAAATATACAGTCAGCAGCAGAAGTCGCTATACACTCCAGGTGCTCAAAGAGAGGTAAACGTTTAAACTGTCAAAAAGTTGTTGACTGTCATGGTAGTATTTACTTGTGAGCGCTCATCGTGTCACAAATATGTTAACAGTCGCTATTCATTAATTTCTACACTTACAACAAGTCATTGATACCTTAGCTGTCAAAAAACCAATGGTATCTAAGCGGTCAGCGTGTCAATTATATCTGAACAATATGGAAAAATAGACTTTAAAGCTTACAAGTATGGTCGAATGTTGAATAAAAGATAGCCATGCTAATTTCAGGTAAAGCGTTTTGACAATCATCGAAAGCAGTACAGTCTTGTCATCACATACATCTATCTCACGTTTTGCCCTTCAACCATTTGACAGGAGCCTCTCGGTCAACTTACTGCAAACTATTTCTTTTAACAGATTCGTCAAGACGAATGACACATAGCAAAAGCTAACTGAAGCCGAATTTAGAGCCAATTGTCAAGGCACGTCGTGGTCTCAGTAACAGGCGTTTGCTTTTCAAAGCAGAGACCGCGGGTTCAAATCTCAGTCGTACGCACCTAGAGATATCACAGCTTTTTGTTTTTTTTTGGGTTTCATTTCTATTATTAATTTGTGTCTTCTGGTTTTATGTTAATTTCGCATTAGTTTATATAATTTTTGAAGATAATGTCACATGTAGCGTATGTACGACTTTCTATCAGGACGTTGTAGGTTTGAACCCGCAGTGGGCGTTACTTAGATTACTCCTGTGCGGAATGCCATTTGATATTTACTGCTCAAAAATCACGTTTGTTGTATGGGAGCCCCTTACTAAATCTTTATTTTATTCTGTTTTTAGTATTTCTTGTTACTTATAATAGCGGCAACAGAAATACATCATTTGTGAAAATTTCAACTATCACGGTTCCTGAGATACAGCCTGGTGACAGACGGACGGACGGACGAATGGATGGACAGACGGACGTACAGCAGAGTCTTAGTAATAGGGTCCCGTTTTACCCTTTGGGTACGGAACCTTAAAAATGCTGGTCTCTTCGAAAACTGACTAAATTAAATTAAAGGATATGAAAACAATGCATTTTATTAATTTCAGACATCATGTTTCATAGTAACATTTATTGCTTAAGACCTACACAATCGATATCTAAATAGAAATAGTCTTAGTTTTATTTTTCAAAACGTTCGGGGTTCGATTCCCGAGCTGAGTACACATTTTTTTTAATGAATGAATACAGTTTTTCGTGTTATTAAAATCGATGACATGATTCCTAAGAAGAGATCGGTGTATATCTTATAGTATCAGATTTTCCCATACTGGCCGATCTAAATGGGCCACCCTGTATAGTATATTTTACTACAATAAGTGGGCTAAATAAATATATTAACATAGGTATATAATATGATCACCGGTTTGGAAGAACAGCCGCATATGACAGTTAAAATAAAAAAACCGATCATTCTAGTAGAATCTTCTTATTTATTGTATAAGTTTGACACTTAACGATAAAATACTTCTTTAAGAAAGGAGGTGTCAATTCGTAGTGCTACAGTATTTATTTTAAAGTTAAACAGATAAAATGTTGATGCTTAATTACCATTGAAATAACAACTGCTTAGCAACTGGTGGCACCCTGGCTGCTGACGTACGTGATTGGCAGTGCGTGTAGGTATTAATGACAGCAGCTTGAATTTGATTGCTTAGTTACCACTGACTTTTTAACCGTTATTGTCATTGTGATTAAATAAGGGTGTATGTGTTAAAGAAAAACTCAGAAGTTAAGGTATTTGTGACGAACTGAAAGCCTACGTGAAAATAACATCTTAGATGTCCTTATTTTTGTGACGATTGAAGTGTATATTTTTTCTTGGACACCTTGCCCGCTCAGGTATATCTGCTGCTGACTGTACATAATTATTCTCCATGGGCATATCTTAAGATTCACACGAAAATTAAATAAACACTGATTCTGACTAGATAATAATATCTCTATCTCCAACTTAGACCGTATCTCCATAAATTTAAGATTGAATTTGGAATGAAGTATGATATGCAAAGTATCAGTTAGCGATTATGACATGCGTACACGCATAGAATCATGTGAGAAGATTGGTATCAGGTTAGGACTACTTAGGACCTAGGCTTACGCGAGGCTAGGGTTGGCACGTCGGAGATTTTATATCAAAACTCAATAGCCATGAAAAAAAAGGAAACAACTGCGAGTTGGACTCGCGCGCGAAGTGTTCCGTACCATTACGGATATAATTATGGATATAATAACAAAAATAGTAAGCTTTAACTGTAAGTCTGTTAAAAGATCCATAGACGGAGTGAGGCAACTGTGTAAGACAGCGCATATATTGGCTCTTCAAGAATCGTGGTTATTACCTCACGAGGTGGGCTTCATAGGAACGATCGACAAGGACTTCGAGTTTACCAGTAAGTCGGCCGTCGATACATCGGCGGGAATACTACGAGGGCGCCCCTATGGCGGCGTTGCATTAATGTGGCGAAAAGGTGTATTTACGTCGGTGTCTGTTATCTCGTGTAAAAGTGATCGGTTAGCGGGCATTAAAGTGTGCGCGGGAGATCGTAGTGCGTTGTTTTTTTCGGTGTATATGCCTACAAACGGTGTGGAAAATTTAGCGGATTTTACGGAGGTGCTAGGCGAGTTGAATGCAGTAGTTGACAGTTGTGAAGTCGAGTCTGTGTTTATACTCGGTGATTTTAATGCGCACCCGAACGAGTTATTCTTTAGTGAATTAATGAGTTTTTGTAATGAGCGTAGGTGGCTCTGTGCCGACGTGGTTAAGTTAGGTTTGAGCTCGAATACGTACACCTTTATCAGCGAGAGTCATGGTTCCAGAAGGTGGCTTGATCACTGTGTGGTAACAGAGGCAGCTTCGCAATGTATTATGGATATAAAGGTATGTCATGACATATTTTGGTCAGATCATTTTCCGCTTGAAATTCAATGTAGATTGGGTTGTCTTACTCCAAAAGTTGTTTACCTTGAAAACGTAGTAAACAAAGTAAGGTGGGGCGAAAGAGATGGTTTTCAAATTAGCGCCTATTATGAGGAATGTGAAGAGAACCTAAGATGTATTGAATTTCCAGCGGAGTGTTTGCAGTGTGCAGATGCGATTTGCACCAATACTGAGCACAGATTGGTCATTGATAGACTATACTATTCTATTATTAAAATCCTGAGCCGGTCAGCTGAAATCAGCTATGATGCTAAAAAATCTCGTCATGGGCGTAGGAAAATAATAGGATGGAATAGACATGTAAAGGAGGCCCACGGGCGGGCGCGACTTAGTTTTCAGGAATGGGTATTACACGGAAGACCTAAAAACGGTAATGTGTATGACAAAATGTGTGAAACCAGGAGGCTCTTTAAGTCTAAGTTGAAATGGTGCCAGGATAACGAAGAACAAATAAAAATGGACATTCTAGCGACTAGGCACTCAACTAAAGATTTCAAGGGCTTCTGGAATCATACAAAGAGGCTGGGAACTGGGGCGTGCGTGCCTGCTAGTGTGGAAGGGCAGTGTGAGCCTAAATGTATAGCGGAGCTCTTTAAAGAGCATTTTAAGGTGGAGTCTCCTTTAGGCATAATGTCATCAGGGTCGTCCAGCATTGAGGCTGTGGTAGGGGGTGCCTACACACTTGTGAGTGCCAAGCAAGTAGCTACAGTGATTAGAGATATGAGTAGGGGAAAGTCACCTGGTCACGACAGCCTCAGTGTTGAACACCTGCGGTTCGCTGGTACGCATCTGCCTAGGGTGTTGGCGATGTTTTTCAACTTGTGTATTGGCCATATTTACCTTCCTCAAGAGCTTATGAAGACCATAGTAGTACCAATACCAAAAAACAGGACGGGTGATGCCTCCGACAAGAATAATTATCGGCCTATTTCGTTGGCAACCATAGTGGCTAAGGTTTTGGACCGTCTGCTTGATCTTCAATTTGCGCGCCATATACACCTGAACGAGGCGCAATTCGGTTTTAGGCCAGGGCTCTCTACAGAAACGGCAATTTTGCGGCTCAAGCACACGGTTCAATACTATACTACGCGAAATACGCCGATATACGCGTGTTTTTTGGACTTGTCGAAGGCGTTCGACCTTGTTTCGTACAATATCTTATGGGATAAGCTCTTGAGGGAGACGTCTACACCCAAAGAGTTGGTCTACATCATGAAATATTGGTACCAGAACCAGAACAATAGTGTAAGATGGGCCGGTTCATACTCAGAGGAGTACAGGTTGGAATGCGGCGTGAGACAGGGTGGGTTGACGTCTCCGCGGCTTTTCAATCTGTACGTCAACAACCTGATCGAGGAGCTCAGCAGAGCTGGCATTGGGTGCTCAGTTGGTGGCAAAATAATGAATAATATAAGCTACGCTGATGACATGGCTCTGCTGAGCCCGTCGATCGGAGCCCTCGAGATATTGATTGGAATTTGTGAGGGGTACGCGGAGACCCACGGTCTCAGATACAACTCCAAGAAAAGTGAGCTTCTCGTGTTTAAGGCGGGCTCAAAAAAACCGAAGTACATACCACCACTAAAACTTGGAGGCACTGAGTTAAAAAATG
The DNA here is from genome assembly GCF_963556715.1 of Cydia fagiglandana. Taxonomy (NCBI): domain Eukaryota; kingdom Metazoa; phylum Arthropoda; class Insecta; order Lepidoptera; family Tortricidae; genus Cydia; species Cydia fagiglandana. The sequence goes on from NC_085956.1 coordinate 1,663,333, forward strand.
TCACTCAGTTCATGTATCTGGGGCACTGGGTCACCGAGGACCTATCTGACGACCTTGATGTGGAGCGGGAGCGTAGGGCATTGGCGGTGAGAAGCAACATGTTGACTCGCAGGTTTGCACGTTGTACGAAGACCGTCAAAATAACTCTATTTAGGGCATTTTGTCAGTCTTTTTATTCGTGCAGCCTGTGGGTCAAGTGTACGCAGAGATCTCTCAATGCCTTACGCATTCAGTATAATAACGGGTTCAGAATGTTGTTGGGGTTGCCTCGATTTTGCAGTGCGTCGGGGATGTTTGCCGAAGCGCGCGTGGATGGCTTCCAAGCCATAATGCGCAAGAGAGTGGCCTCCCTGATGCGCCGTGTTAGGGAAAGCCCCAGCAGCCTTCTGAACACTGTTATAGACAATTTACAGTGTCCAATAGTGCGCAAATGGAACTCTATGCACATGGACCATAGAGGTGCTGTTGGGCAAATTTAGTTAAGTATTTTAAGAAGTAGTTTAATTTAATTTATTGTATTAGGTATTTATATAAGTAATGTAATTATTAAAATGTATGGATCTTGTTATCCGAAATAAATATATTAAATTACGCAAAAAAGGCAAAGAAATCACGTTTGTTGTATTGGAGCCCCGGTCACTACAACGTTTTTAGTATTTGTTGTTATAGCGGCAACAGAAATACATCATCTGTGAAAATTTCAACTGTCTAGCTATGAACTCATATATGAGCTCACGAACCGTGGTTCATGAGATACAGCCTGGTGACTGGCAGAAAGAAGGACACTGGAGTCTTACAAATAGGGTCCCGTTTTTATCCTTTGGGTACGGAACCCTAAAAAGGCATTAAAATCTTAGGGTGGGGATTGCTGACAGTTTATCGATAAATGAACTAGTAAACAAATCCTGTCTTATGTACAAGAAAGTGTTTCATACATACATACAAATCATTGTTGGCAGCCCTAAGTGGCAGTAGTATTAGTAGTAACCTAGTTGCTTGCGCAGCGTGAGAGAAGGGCCGCATCCGATCGCTTTTGTATTATCCTACCTGTAGGTACTACCTGTATACCTGTACTACCTATAGGTCATGCATAATCTCAACATAAGATAAGAAGGCCCTATTCGACTTGGTTTATTTATTTAAACTTTATTGCACAAAATACAAATAAAATGTACAAATGGCGGACTTAATGCCGAAAGGCATTCTCTATCAGTCAACCATAGGGCTAAACAGGGGTGTAATAAAAATGGTGCAAGAAGAAAAGAGAATTTAATTAGGAACTATTGCAAACAACAGAAAAACATAATAAACTACATATACAATACACAGATAAAAATAATAAAGTATATACAATGAATATACTACTAGGTACATAATTCTCACATACATATATATTACTTAGTTGTGAAGAAGATAGACTGAGGCTGATTTGTAAATCGTCGGGTGACAAGCAAAACTCACTAAGTACGAGTACTATCAAAAAATTAAAGTAACAATGCACTTTATTACACTTGTAACACGGTTTATTATCCAATAATTTCAATGGTGTTAGTTAGTGACTTTTGCTTGTCACCCGACGAAATATTCGATCCAATTTATCAAGTAGGTATGTTATAGAGTAGCCTAAAATAACAGACCCGTATTTTTATTAGCTGCCCAAAGTCCAGAAAATATATTTAGAGTATTGGGAGAAATTGTCCTCCAATACTGAAAAGTGACCAAACCCTCTAACTTCTGTAGAGAGTTTTGTCCAAGCAAATTGCTAGTTAATTACTGGTTTGATTATACACCGTGTTTTTTTTGATTTCCGTTAATTTCAAGGGTGCATTCCTGAGCTTAAAAAAAGTAACTTTCTCAAAGACACCGATATTCTAATTATCTCCATTTCGGAGATATTCTATAATTTATTTTTTTCCTATAAGGTCTCTACAAGCGTGTACATTTGCCTTAGGGCCAGTTTACATATTGATTAGTGTTTAGAATGAGTTCATACATTTGCTACTAAACTTAAGTACAATGTCGGTCGATCGATGCTGGAAATGACATTGATATGTCACAGATTTCAATTGTTTGGTTAAGTTAAATGTAATGCCCGTGTTATAACAACGCTACATGCTACATTTAATTACTTTAAAAACTTAATTTTATTTAAAAAAAAATGCAAAAAAAAATCTTTTTTTTTTTTAATTAACTATGCCAATTAGTTATCTTAAACGTACTTAATCATACCCCGAAGTTAACGGAATTCAATAAAAACACGGTGTATGTTGGAGAACGTGAAAAAATAATGGACACGGGTTTGTTATTTCGACTCAAACTCACATTTTACAAAAAAAAAACACTTCAATTTGCTCGAGCAAAACTCTCTACAGAATCTAGTAATTTTGGTCACTTTTCAGTACTTTGGAGGACTTTTCAGTGCGTGTCTGTTATTTTAAGCTACTCTATAACATATATATTAAAATCTGTGTATGACCCTATTAAGTGTCCGTCTGTCTGTCCGTCTGTCACCAGGTTGTAGCTCATGAACCGTGATTGGTATGTTTCCTTGTTTTAAAATCTGTGTATGACCCTATTACTAAGACTCCAGTGTCCGTCCGTCTGTCTGTCTATCACCAGGCTGTATCTCATGAACCGTGATTGGGTATGTTTCCTTGTATTAAAATCTGTGTATGACCCATTATCACATTAGCTATGGTAAAGGAAAACATTGCCCATTCTAACATTATCCGCAATCTGAACTTGCTCAAACCGTTCCCACAAAACGTTCACACCATTGTGGCTGGAGGCTGTGGCCTTAATTTAATAATTTTAATAACTAACAAAATTATTTGTTCAATGCTAATTATCGGCCCTTGTATCAACAACGTAATACTGAGATTGCAAATGGTTGCTAAGTCTGGTGATTAATTATTTCGCGCTAAAATACAATGAAGAGCGAACACACTTGAGGGAAAAGAAGCTGCAGGTATAGTGCAATATAAAATAGTAGAAATAAAATAAAATGGGACTAACCTGTAGTTGAAGTTCTCGGAATGGAAGGTCCCAGTCTTCTACTAACCATAGTCTAGAACTCGCCTGTAGTTGAAGCTCTCACAACGGAACGGTACCTTTCTTCAGCGCACTCGCGCCTACAGTCTTCAAACCTCTCGTAGTGCACCACTCTTCGTACAGTTGTCTACTACTCTAATCTTCTACTAACCATAGTCTAGAACTCACCTGTAGTTGAAGCTCTCGCAATGGAACCTCCTTTCTTCAGCACACTCGCGCCTACAGTCTTCAAGCCTCTCGTAGTGCACCACTCTTCGGACAGTTGTCTGCTACCTTGTCTTCTACTAACCATAGTCTAGAACTCACCTGTAGTTGAATCTCTCACAATGGAACCTCCTTTCTTCAGCGCACTTGCGCCTACAGTATTCAAGCCTCTCGCAGTGCACCACTCTTTGGACAGTTGTCTAATACCCTTGTCTAGAACTCACCTGTAGTTGAAGCTCTCGCAATGGAACCTCCTTTCTTCACCACACTCGCGCCTACAGTCTTCAAGCCTCTCGCAGTGCACCACTCGTCGGACGTGGCTGCGGACGGCACGGCGGCCGGCCAGGACGCGTCGGAAGCAGGCTGGTGGACAGAATATATGTTCATTGGTGTGGAAAGTTGCTCCAAGTATATTAGGGCTGATTTAGACGGCGCGCGAACTCGCATGCGATTTTAGTTACCGGACGACGGGGTGACTTTGGAAAATTTGGGGTTACTTTGATATATTTAAAACGGCCATAGAATTACCATTATTCATTATTTACTGAAAATGTTCATGTATCTAGTTAGATTACTATATATTCATATTCACCTACTGTAAAAAGTCTCGCATAAAAATATATTAAGGCATAAAAACTAGAATTTTTAAGTCGCCCCTCATTTGAAAGTCACCCCGTTCTACCGTACACTGCGGACGGTTGATTACGTCCAGTTCAACCGACCAATCAAAACTCGCATTGCTATGAAACTCGCATCATCTAAATCAGCCCTTAATGACACAATGCTATTGGAAAAGTCCATTTAAGCATAGAGAAATATAGTAAGCATGGAGTGCTTACTCCATATATCAGTTTTCGTACTAAAACGACTATTATTTTCACAGTCGACATCTAGCATCGAGTAGCGGAATTATCATTACCGCTAATTGATACCAAAAAGAATAGATAGTATAGAGGGGTCCTGTCATTGTCAAGTTTGTAGTCGCGGTACATTTACTGCCATCTATCGACACTCGATTTAAACTTAAAATAAAATTGAAAATGTATAAAATAATCAAAGTATGTTTACGGATAAATGATTCTTAATTTTTATTGTTCCATACTGACCCATGTTATTTCACTGATATGTGTTAAAATTGTTAAATACCAAACGGTGTCGTTACCGCCATCTAGCCGAGAATAGGCCAAAGGTAATGGCGCCATCTATTCGAGAATGACTTTTTCTTGGCCGTCCGAGGCACGTTTTTTCTTAGACTTTATTTATCTTATACGGAATTATATATATCTCTGTTGATACTATATGTCTCGAATGTCGCGACTCACGTTAATTGTATTGAACAACAATTTACAACTAATATTAAAAGCAGAAGGAGTTGGAAATAGAGTTCCGGTTAATCCGATTATAATATTAGCTGAAGATTGTTGAATCTTCACAACGTCTGTTGTCAAGTAACAGTACTAATAATTCTGCGACTACGAAAATAATAGTTGTTTTGGTACCAAAACTGATGTAATATGAAGACTAGAGAAAAGAAATGTCTTCTTTTTCCGCCTTTTTGTCTATAACTTTTAAATAATTTTGTGTGCTAAAAACGTTTCAAATACATTATTTGAAACGTTCATTAGCACAAAAAAATTCAAAAGTTATAGACAATAGAGTTATAGATAGGTAAATAAAGTGGACGGGTATTTAATTAATAGTAATAATTACAAAAGATACATTCACAATCGCTTGTATTTGTATAATAAAACCAATGTCATCCCTCTTATTTTGCAGGTGCAACCGGACCGGATATAGCAAGTACCTATTTCGTTTTTTGTAGAAATTAATCAATTTGAAGTTGCACACTTAAATAAAACAATACGATTGAATGATTAAGCGCAAAATACGATGACAAACATGTTGTAAAATGTCTTTACAGCTATTTAAGAGCTCATCAAAGTGCACACTAGCGCCACTGTTAAATAATCGTGAATTTTTTAATTTAAATTTTATTTAAACTGGGAGCCGCTACGTACTGTATTTTGTATTTAAGTACCTTTTGAATACATCAAACTAGTTTTATGTTGCTGGATTTGTAAAATAAATAAATAATTTATTTCGGTTGCGTCGATATATGAACTCAAAACAAAAACTAAAATGAAATATATCTTTTTTAGGGTTCCGTACCCAAAGGGTAAAACGGGACCCTATTACTAAGACTTCGCTGTCCGTCCGTCCGTCCGTCCGTCTGTCTGTCACCAGGCTGTATCTCACGAACCGTGATAGCTAAAAGTTGAAATTTTCACAGATGATGTATTTCTGTTGCCGCTATAACAACAAATACTAAAAACAGAATAAAATAAAGATTTAAGTGGGGCTCCTATACAGCAAACGTGATTTTTGACCAAAGTTAAGCAACGTCGGGCGTGGTCAGTACTTGGATGGGTGACCGTTTACTTTTTGCATTTTTTTTCCGTTTTTTTTTTGCTTTATGGTACGGAACCCTTCGTGCGCGAGTCCGACTCGCACTTGCCCGGTTTTGTTTTAATTTAAATAATCACGATTATTTAGCAGTGGCGCTAGTGTGCACGTTGATGGGCGCTTAAGGTTCATCACATTATGACTGTCACTGTTGGTCTAATATGTAAGAATGATAGACTGATATATGGGCCGGACACTATCATGAATACTGACATTACTTTGATGGAATGACGTTTTTACTGATAGTGTTGGGATTGACATGAAGTAATGACGGCAAGTAATGAAGGTCATTTAAATAATTTTCGTCAGTATTGGAGTTATGTCAAAGTAATGACGCTAGAAATTTAAGAATTAAGAGAGATTTAAGAATATCATGACCGGACTGGACCAAACGCTGAAGTGTCATGAAAAGTCATGTCATTAGTCATGATAGTGTCGGGGCCGTAATAAAGAGACACAAAGCGTTTCGTAGACGTAGCGCAAGCGATTGTCACCTTGGCTAGGCCGGCTGAGCATCCTGTATATAACAATAATATAAAAAAACCGGTCAAGTGAGCGTCGGACTCGCGTTCCAAGGGTTCCGTTCATTAGACAATTTTTAACAATTTATTTTTTTATACGAAATGTAACGTCAGTGAAATGTGTAAAACCCATAGGGGTCGGATCAAAAACTAAGTAATTAGTCCGACTCACGCTTGACTGCATATTTCTAATAGGTTTTCATGTCATATATAGGTAAAGAATTATTATGTATATATTTTTCAAAATTTTAGATCCAGTAGTTTCGGAGATAAAGGGGGGGGGATGGTCTTATTTTGGCTATTTTCTTAAACAATTTCTAAACTATTTATTTTAAAATTGCAAAAAATATATATTTGTGACGCACGAGTGATCTTATAAGGGTTCCGTATTTTCCTTTTGAGGTACGGAACCCTAAAAACCAGTTTTCATCCTAATTCATCATCATTATAGCACTAGGTCATCCTCAAACGGATCTCATTATCCATTTGCTTAGATTATCGGCCATTATTATAATGAGCCGTTTTTCTGACCATTTTTTATACATTGTTTGTCATATCCGTCTTCTGACCAATCGTTTATGTTATTTGTTTGATTGAGACATCAAACCGTGAAAACATGACTATAGGGAACCGATAAATGCTAATAGGAATGTTGACTAATTTTTTTTTGTTGTTGAAGAATGTTTGGTATTGTAAAGGATTAAGGATGATTCACGTTAGACCTGGCCGGGTCCGGGCCGGAGCTTCCGGCGCTTCGTTTGCTATGGAACCACGGGATCACCGATCAGCTGTCATATCATAGAAAATGATATGTCGAACGCCTCGGCCCGCGGGCACGGCCCAGTCTAGCGTGAGTCATCCTTTACTCATACTAGAACGGAACGGGTCGTGGCGTCTTTCCATAGAAAGCATCACCCGCCACTTCCACAATCAGCTACTGGAAAATCTGTTCAAAATTAACTGATCCGACTTAGCGAGTATATTTTATTATTATAACCTAAAAATACGTACTAGGAGCATTTTCCACCAGTATCACCCTGGATCCAATAGCCTGCGCACACAGGCACACAAACAGCGTCAGCACACGCATGTTACGCACACACGCACACAGATAACATCACTGTTTCCATTCACCACATTCAACTGTCACGCGGTATCACTGCATTTTTCACACCCTGTGTATTTTTTCGTCCACCCTGTATATTTTATCGTTGTCACTGTTTTTTTTTAAGATTTAACGTTTCTTCACCGTTTTGTTTTTGTATTCTATTTTCAAATTAGAAATATCGTTCGATTGTTTCATTTCAAATCGCACTGATTTGTTGTTTTTAATTTCTTATTCAGCATGATCTAGTTCACTATTAAATTGTTTTTTTTAATTTAATGTCCACTCAATTGTGTAAAATATTGTAATTTTTAAAGTGTCACTTATCTTATTGCGTATTTTATCAATAATTTTACACAAATCTTTCTTATGTCATCAGTTCGATATTTTGCATAATTGTTTTTTTTTTAAGTTTTTTTTTAATGTGTGGGATGTGGGTCAGAGCGGCGGCGCGTGACATGGACTACTGAGCGGAGCTATTGTCTGACATAAGCTTATATGTGAATGGAATGACTGACGTGGCATAGTATGGATAAGACTTATTTATTTATTTATTCGTATGACAAAAATACAATCGTTCATATGATATATAGTGTAACAGGTATAGGTATCTATATTATTATAACAGTACGCCCAATTGCTGGATCCATTAGGTCACCAATTTGGGTGACATTGGGGACATGGATAAGACTTAAAATACGTTTATTTAATGTTTTATTCTGGGTAGGATAAGGATCATCACCGAATTTTAAACTATTTTAACCTTCTTAACCTATTTTTATCCGCTCCGATCCGATCCGATTTTTTCTGCTCTATAGATAGTATAGAGCATAATCAATGTTTGAACGTTTTTTTTAATTTATTTGGTTTTTTATAATTATTTACGTTAAGCAATTGAAATTTGGGTTTATGTATTTGTTATACAATTACCATTCTGATATTTAATTGCCCATTACATAAATAACAACGCTTTTACGTAAATGTTTAATTTAACGCTCAAAATTGTTTTAAAATAATATAGGTACTTCGACATGTTTATAAAAAACACATTTGTTTTTTAATTTCATCTTATTCGAAATGAAATGTATCAATCTACTACTTGTATTTAATACTAGTGTCAGTCACAGTGTGATAGTTTAATTTTTTTTAAATTTAACATAATTAAACATAAAAAGTAATGAGGCATGTCCACATACTGCTCTCAGCTGCGATTACACCTGATAACGCTGCTGGAGGCCTATTGTCTCAAAAAACGGATTTATAGCAAAAACCTAATATATCCGACCATTGTGGTGGGCCGCCTATAAATAATGTAAAAGGGCTAATTTAAACCGACCTTCATTTGTATAAGATATGGGGAATATTGCCAATTTTTAATTGCAGTTAGGCAATATTGCACGAGGAAATATTGCGGAAATTGCGAAACTGAACTGAACTGGATTTTCGGCCCTTGCCTTTTTTACTTCAATGTGATGGCAAATGTTGATTATATAATTTACTAATGTTTTGCAAATACGTGTGAGGTTTATAGTAATATTATTTAACATTTTCTAATGCCATATTGCCGAAATAAAATGGAAAAATTGGCAACGCATAAATGTCTTGTTTAATTTCCCAGCCACCTGCACGGAGAACGAATTCGACATGAACCCAGTGCGGTGAGGAGGGATGGAATGTTATAATAATTATGATTTGTATGCGCATCTAATTGACACTATATTACATCTTCATTTAAATCATATTTAAAGAAGATTACAGCCTCCAAGGCTAGAACTGTTATATGTTTTTACAGGCCAGAAAAAGCCTATTTTGTGGCCGGATAGGTGTCGTTATTTTAAATACGCGGAAGACTGTGGACATCAGGATTTAATGAGAAAAAAAACGCCCTTCGTGCAAGGACTAAAAGTAAAATTACGTCATAATAAATTTAACATAGGTACCTTTTGTTTTAAAATCATGGCTGTTAAAAAGATATATTATTTAAAGCCATTGCAATGACATAGAAAAATTACGTGAAATGAATCAGAATCAGAATGCTTTATTTGAACAAGTCTAAATACTGGAAAGACATTGATATTAATGTCATGTGGTTAATAAAGTTTTTTTATTTAATTTAATGTAATTAACATGTTATTAGGAAAATAAAAGGTCCTTTGAGGGCTAAAAGTAATGAATCATACATTTTTTTTAAACATTTTATAATGAGAGGCTGATTTACAATGAGAGACATAGTTATATCAGAACAAGGCCCAAGCAAGCAGAAATAATTGTTATTTAATGAACATAAAACAAAAAAAAGTAGAATGAATATCTCCGGTGTCATATAGTAACAATCCGGTGGCAATATGTTCGCCATTTGTATATTTTTCCTTGTTGTGCAATAAAGTATAAATAAATATAAATAAATAAAATAAAAGCAGAGGGGTTTAAAAATAACTAGGTGAGAAGATTTGGGTCAAACTTTACCTAACACGTAATTATTCTTAGTCAAAAACCATAAAAAACGTCTTGTAACCATTAATTAGAACACGTAGACCCTTTGTTTCACGTTATAATTATTTCTGAGTCACTGTATCTCAATCTGACACGTTTTTTGACCGAAACCTGACATCATCAGAGAATTGCATTAAGTAACCTCAGCAAATTTAGCTCTGAAGGGTAAAAGGCCCTATCTACGTCGCTTAGTCTGAATATTCTGAATACATAATTGTAGTCCTCCTCTAATCCTCAAATTCTTTGGATATATCACTCGTAACGAGGACTACATGGAACGCTTGGTGGTGCAAGGGAGAGTCAAGGGAAAAGATCTCGTGGCCGCTCCCCAATACGATGGACAGACCTCATTAAGTCCATCGCAGGAAATACAGTCAACGAAAGGAAGGAAGAAAAGGTTTGATCGGATTCCTCGAGGAGCTGGGCTGGCAAGTCCACCCCCTATCACGCAAAATAGGAGCAAGACGTCGATTTGCGGAAAATCGCTCGAACTACAATACAATCATAACAAGTTAATTCAACACAACAGGCGCATTTACCCTACCTAGGTACCTTGGTTTTGGCACAACAATGCTTAGGAAGTATAATATTTTAAACTTTCGCGTTTTGAATACATATTAACTCACATTATAGACGGGTCTAACGCGAATTATATTCAATTACCTTTATTTACCGACGTTTCGACACAGGTTTCACTGGTCGTGGTCGCGGCTGACTGATTGTCCCAGCAAAATGTCAAAACAGAGATTTGTGCATCTACCCGACGAAAAGTGTATGGAAAAGTTTGGGGTAGACATCACATTTTCAAACCACCCACCACACATAATGTTAATTATTGTCAATAGTCCGACACGCAACACTCACAATATCCACGCACCCGTCCGAAGATAGATCCTTTGGCTTTAGCTTCTGTATCACTGGTTCCCAAGTTGGCGATAAGTTGAAACCATCCTCCCTATTAAAATTCCTGGGGTGTTTCTTGATTTCAATTGCTTCTCGCACAACTCGAGGATAATAATGGCGTTCAGTGGAGACGACTTTTGGTCTATGCAACTCAATCCAGTGATTTGTGCCAGATGTAAGAAGATGTTCGGCGATTGCGGATTTGTGTAATTGGCGATTTTTAACTGCCGCTATGTGCTCTTTCACCCTCTCTTGCACGCTCCGTTTAGTTTGTCCAATGTACACACTTCCGCAGCTACAGTCTATTTTGTATACGCCCGGATTTTGATACGGAATGACATCTTTTGGACTGCGCAACAGATCTGCTACTTTGAATAACGGCTTGTATACAGTCTTGATGGAGAATTTCTTAAGTACTGCTCCAATTTTGTCCGTTATTCCTTTCACATATGGTAGAAACGCTGGTTGTCTGTTGACCTCTGGATGTCTCTCCGTTCTCTTCGGCTTGCGTTTCATCCTCCCACGGTATCCATTCCTCTCCAGTACAGCTTGGACATGGGCCAGTTCACCGTCCAGGTGCTCAGGGTCACATAAGTCATGTGCCCTGTTCACCAAGGACGCGATCACAGACTGTAGGTGCCTTGGGTGATGATGAGAGGATGCCTGTAAGTATCTGTCGGTATGCGTAGGTTTTCTGTATACAGAGTGTGCCAAGGTGCCGTCCGATCTCACCATCAGTTTGACATCCAGAAAAGGTAAGGACCTGTCACATTCTATTTCATATGTGAATTTCAGCCTTGCGTGGATGGAGTTTAAGTGTTCGTTATAACTCTTGACGGTGTCGTTATTCCCCTTTACTTGACGGTGTCGTTATTCCCCTTTACAAAACTCACCATAATCTCATCTGGTTCCAGTCTTATACCCTTGACAATATCAATGAAATGGCGAGAATCTTTTACATAGGACGAGGTCTTTCCAACTAGCCCCTGGAGTACGCTTGTTACATGTTTTGCGAGATCATAGGATGGCGAACTGATCTGACTAACAATTGGTCGCAATGGCACATTGGATTTATGTACCTTTGGTAATCCATATAGCTTGGGCGGTTGGACTGATTTCGGTCTGTATAGCCGATTATATTCATCCTCTTCAAAAAGATCCTCGTGGTCTTTGATGAGGTTTCGTAGACGACGAGTGACCCTGGCAGTTGGATTATATTTAACTGGCTTATATATCTTCCTGTCTGCCAGCAGCGCTTTCATTTTGCCATCATACTCCGAACTGTCCATAACTACAGTAGCGTTACCTTTATCAGCTCTTAAAACTAACAAGTTTTCATTATCACGAAGAGCCTTCAATGCTTGACACTCTGCTGTAGTAATGTTGCTGTAGTCTGACCTTCCGTAACAATACCGAAATATCTTGGCGCACAGTTTCCGCGTCACTTGACGGTACTTTATTTCGTATTAATGCCTCCTCTACGCTACATATAACGTTCTCGTACGGAATTCTTTTTGGAGTTATAGCGAAATTCATGCCTTTGGACAAAACGCTTATTGTAGGTTGATCTAACACTTCTTTTGATAGATTAATAACCGTTTCCCTCGTCTCCGAAATCGTTTTTGAGGTACTATGTTCCCTGTCATGTCGGCGGTTTTGTCTTGAGATCAATCTTTCCAACTTTCGCTCATGTGTAGCCTTACTTAACTCATATTTCCTAGCTGCTTGCAGATATGTTATACGGTCACATACCTCAAAATCCTCTGGTGACAACAACGTGTTACAATCCTGATGTAAATTATATAAATCACTCTGTATCCAGAAATACTCCTTTTGATGGTTTTTTATCACTCTTCTAAGTAGTTTGACACTTGCGTTGCGGAGAATATCATCGGAATGTGCGATATCCCGACGGGGCGCTAAACGAACACACGTCGGTATTAAGTTTAAATCGCGGCACTTCACTAAAAAGTCCAACGATGTCTCTAAAAATGCACGTCTTTTCCGAACTTTCTCCAGATGTTTTATTTTATTTGCACACTCCTGCCGGTAGCGGTTTGCAATATAATATTTTAAACTTTCGCGTTTTGAATACATATTAACTCACATTATAGACGGGTCTAACGCGAATTATATTCAATTACCTTTATTTACCGACGTTTCGACACAGGTTTCACTGGTCGTGGTCGCGGCTGACTGATTGTCCCAGCAAAATGTCAAAACAGAGATTTGTGCATCTACCCGACGAAAAGTGTATGGAAAAGTTTGGGGTAGACATCACATTTTCAAACCACCCACCACACATAATGTTAATTATTGTCAATAGTCCGACACGCAACACTCACAATATCCACGCACCCGTCCGAAGATAGATCCTTTGGCTTTAGCTTCTGTATCACTGGTTCCCAAGTTGGCGATAAGTTGAAACCATCCTCCCTATTAAAATTCCTGGGGTGTTTCTTGATTTCAATTGCTTCTCGCACAACTCGAGGATAATAATGGCGTTCAGTGGAGACGACTTTTGGTCTATGCAACTCAATCCAGTGATTTGTGCCAGATGTAAGAAGATGTTCGGCGATTGCGGATTTGTGTAATTGGCGATTTTTAACTGCCGCTATGTGCTCTTTCACCCTCTCTTGGGCGATCTTTTTAGCAATTTGTAAGGCGTTAGGATGCTCTTAAACATGTTTTTTTACGTTTTTTTTGCGGAATAAGACAAATAGATCTTTATGGCACTTGGTGGTACGCAATACGAATAAAAAATAATATTATGTATTTTTTTTTTCTAAAAGTATTAACATAAAGGTACCCAAAAACAATGCTAATGACAATATATTTTTAAGAAAACAACTACTTTAAAAACAATCAAATAAAATATTCTATCTTTTTCATAAATTACGAATGTACCTAACTACTAACATTTGATATGTTTGAAGTCAACACTTTTCAGTAGCTCACAAAACAAATGAAATTCTCGAAAGGAATTATGAATAAATAAATAAATATAGCTACGGAAATATTGCCGAAACTGAAAATATTGCCAAATATTTTTTTTATGAACGTAATTAAAAATCTATCTTGTATGCGTGATTCAATTTTATCATAAACTAGCGACCCGCCCCGGTTTCGGTTTTATAAGTTTATCGCGAACATACAAACACACAAACAGACAGACGCAGCGGGGGACTTTGTTTTATAAGGTGTAGTTAGATTTATTAGACCAAGATAAGTCTAGGTACAGCTATTTTGATAGCACAGTGCAAGTGTTATACGTAATACTTTCATAGAAGTTTGACGTTTAAAATAACACTGACACTGCTAGAGCTGTCAAAATCGCTGCAGAATTTTCTTGGTCTAACTCTATGATAGTGACAACACATATAGTTCGTTTTTTTAGCATTAGAAATAAGGTAAACAATCTTGATGTGTCTTTTAATTGAAAAACACATTTTAAAAATAAGTTACGGCAAATATGTAACAATTATAAATCTAATACGATCATTTATATTCTTCTGCTTTCATAAGTAATAGTTTTTGATTTATAAAAAGCGTTTTTCAATTAAAAGACATGTCAAGATCGCTTACCTTCTTGCAAGTTCTTTCTAATGCTAAAAAAACGAACTATAGTTCACATATTCCTTCAATGGAGAGTCATATATATTTCTCATACTGTCAAACAATATACGAAGGCCACATACGAAGTACGTTGATATGGCCGGACAATAAGTTTCGTACACAATTATTCAAAGATTCTTGTTATCAGATCACTATCTTGAATGGTTTGTGGTGCAAGGAACAAGAGAATCTCTTTTCTATGTACAGTCAACTGTAAAAAGATGGGTGTAGCCAACTTATTCAAAAATAGTATAGTATAGTATCGTTTATTGCAAACCATGGTATAATATGTACAATAGATGTTACAATGGAAATGGGTCGCATGGCACCCTGGTAGGGTATGGCAATTATCCTTATAACTAAATACATTAACTAAATATAATATTTAGTACAGAAAAATAGTCTTACTTAACATTAACTTATATTATTACTATCTAAGTATAGGAACTTTGTTTTCAGTCATAGATCATCCTGCTTAAATTATGATTTTTTTAACAGAATGGACTTAAGTTTATTTGAAAATAAATAATTTTTTTCTGTATTTTTTATTTCAGTAGGTCCCATAGTTCTTAATTCGCTGACATAAAAGCTATGGGACATATTTTTGAGTAGATTTGTGCACCCATATTTTTACACTTGGGTGTACAATCAAGTGTCAAAATATGGGTGCATCACTCATCATACTCTAATATATGTCCCTTAGCTCTTATGTCAGAGATTTAAAAATTATGGGACGTATGCACCCCATATTACTTGACTAAGCTCCACTACTACATCACTAAACCTTATTAAAAAAGTCCCTCGCGGCGTCTGTCTGTATGTATGTAGCAGTGGCGGCGCGTCAAACATATCCATGAGGCAAGCCGGGGTTAATTTGGCTTACATATTTCCTTTACAACTCTGCTCAAACGTCCAAAAACAGGCAAGCCGGTGGAAATCGGCTTTTATGGACGTGCCGCCACTGGTATGTAGTATGTGCCTATGTTCGCGATACACTCAAAAAGTACCGAACGGATTTTCATTTTGCACCACAAATATCACACGAATAGTAGGTAATTTACCAGTAGACCGTGGGCTCCGAGTAAATTGTTTAGACCTTCCATTACGGCAAACTGCCATAGGTGGGAACGAAAGGTCGGATCGCCGAGTCTCGCTTCAACCTATGGCCGCCGCTCGTCGCTGCCGCCGCCTCGCAACGTGTGGCCGGACCGTAGTGCGAGCAACAAATGATGACTCACGATAGACCGGGCCGTGTCCGGACCGGAGCTTCCAGCGCATCGTTTTCTATTGAAACATCACATAATTGCCTGTCATGTCATAGAAAAGTGAGCTCCGGAAGCTCCGGCCCGGACAGGACCCGGTCTAACGTGAATCAGGATTAACGCTTGTGACTTGCACCACAAATATCGCACGAATAGTAATTTACCAGTAGACTCCGAGTAAATTGTTTAGACCTTCCATTATTTCCATTACGGCAAAAACTGCGGGCTAAGATCATCATGGGCTTGTAAACTTGAGTTAGGTTTGTACAACATTTTAGGAACTAAAATGTTGCCACAGAATAAATAATAGTATCTACTACATAGGTACAGAAGAGTCACTCTCTAACAAAACGCGTCAGTTACGATCAAACATATATGGCCGCTAGCACAGAATAAATAATAGTACTAGGTACAGAAGACTCACTCTCTAACAAAACGCGTCTGTGACGATCTGCACAGATATGGCCGCTAGGTGGCGACAGCGCCACGCGCGGCTTATGGCGAACCCCAAAATTGGTGTGGAACGGATGTACTTTTAGCTACCTGTTGCAAAGCGACGAAATCGCGGAGTGAGCCACGCCTGGGCTATAACCGCGAAAACCGAAGTTCGCAAATTGCGAGCATTTTTCTCTGTCGCTCTAGTTACGCCTTCATTGGAGTAAAAGAGAAAGATCCCCGCAATTTGCGAATTTCGGTTTTCGCGGTAGGCCCTCTGATGTTACCTACTACTACAGCAGAATTCGCTTAGGCGGATTTTACATAACATACACGGTGGCTACAAAATAACTGCATTCCCGTTGCCAGAGAGGTTTTGGGATTATACTGAGTAACTTTTATTATGGGACCAACCCCGAAATCGAGAAAAAAATTACACTCCCATAGAAAATGGTCCAGCCAAAATGTATGAAACAGCCAAATTTTCGCGATTTCAGGGTTGGTCCCATAGCAAAAGTTGCTCAGTGTAGTCCCAAAGCCTTCCTGGCAATGGAAATGCAGGTATTCTTTTAGCCAGCATGTATATTGTCATGAGTTTCATGAGTACCCGGCGCCGGCAGTGCTGACATTCCATTTCCAACTGCAGCTGCAATATTACTGAATCGCGATTAGAAAGGGATTGAGATAGCTGTCAATCCATATTGATTTTGACGTAAGTGTATGGAAATCTGTTATTTCTTATCCCTTTCTGATCGCGGCATGATAATACTGTTCATTTTACTATGGAAACGCGTCGCTGTCATTGTCAATTTCCATAGTAAAATGAACAGTATTGCAGCTGCAGTTGGAAATGGAATGTCACTTTAAGGCGTGATGGTCGAAATAGCGGTTACCTATAGTTAAGTCATACTTACAATGATGTCATTTACAATATCAATTACAGCTATTACTGTGATCTAAAAATAAATTATAAGTTTAACACCTTTGAACGAGCAATTCTTGTTTATTTATGTATATAAATAATTTATATTTCGGGGATATCGGAAACGGCACTTAAGATTTCGATGAAATTTGCTATATGGGGGTTTTCGGGGGCGATAAATCGACCTAGCTAGGTCTTATCTCTGGGAAAACGCTATGTCTTCCGAGCAAAGCTCGGTCTAACAGATATAATATTATAGGAGAATCTTACACAGATCGACCTAGTCCCACAGTAACATTTGCTGAGCGCCTTTTAATGACATGTCACTGTCCTTTAGTTATATTTTAAAGTACATTTAAATAAAATAAAAACGTATCTTCACCAGTTTTAACCGTAAATGTGGTTGAAAGACCGCCAAAACATGACATTATTGTTTAACACAATTAATGTTGAAACAAAAGGACAGACGGGCGTGACCTTACTTTGGGCGTGTTTTTGTGTATTATGTGTCATATGGACTTTAAATATTGAGCTATTTAGGCTAATACAATTCAATGTATACCATTTTTTTTGTGAATATGACATATATATTTGTTTTTTAAGGCGCTAAAGCACTTCAAATATTGGCAAAAACGGCCTAATTTACTAGGCCGCAAAGAAAAGCATGGTATTCAAAACTGACATCTAAAAACTTAAAAAGCAAAACAGTCCGACACAGATAATTTCATTACCATTTAGATCTCAAAATTTCGTTTCATTTGGTTAAGTTTTGGAGGACGAAGCAGTCGAGTACGAAACTTCGTTTTTTGAGATTTTTACGCAGGACTTTTCACCTTGTCCTTGGCGCACTTATTTTAGGAGCCGCATCCGTACCGTAGGTACCTAAAATATTTAAATCTCAGCTCCAGTATCCTATTTATTTTTCCAAAACAGAATATTATGAGTATGTCTATTATACCGAGGTATTATGCTGAGGCGAGCCCATTTTCGTGGAAAACTTTAACGCTTACCAATTTTATTAATATCTGTAGTTTTTAGTTATACTTTTGTATGTAATCCTAGCTTTAAGTTTACCACGAATAAAATGCTTGATTGACTGATTGATTGATTGATTGATACTCTTAATGTGGATCATCAATATCATCATCATCACTCATCAGTAGGTATTTTATAACATTTCGTAATTATAACGACTACCGCCTGAACCTCTCGTGTGCCGTGATTATTTTTAGGGTTCCGTACCCAAAGGGTAAAACGGGACCTTATTACTAAGACTTCGCTGTCCGTCCGTCCGTCCGTCCGTCCGTCCGTCCGTCCGTCTGTCACCAGGCTGTATCTCAAGAACCGTGATAGCTAGACAGTTGAAATTTTCACAGATGATGTATTTCTGTTGCCGCTATAACAACAAATACTAAAAACAGAATAAAATAAAGATTTAAGTGGGGCTCCCATACAACAAACGTGATTTTTGACCGAAGTTAAGCAACGTCGGGCGGGGTCAGTACTTGGATGGGTGACCGTTTTTTTTTGCCTTTTTTTGCTTTATGGTACGGAACCCTTCGTGCGCGAGTCCGACTCGCACTTGCCCGGTTTTTTCTAATATTTTCCTCGTACGCGGATCCGCGCTCACATACGACGGCTTCTGACAAAAATTCAAAAAAAACTAAATACGACAAACTGAACATATGTTAAGCAATTTGTGTGTGTGTATGTTTCCGTGTGCAAATTAATTGTTTTATTTAATTGGGTATTGTTTTAATTTAATTAATGGCATAACCTTGCTGTGTTACGAGTATATTATAAGTGCGGCTTCGAAATTCCCAAGTAATGTAGATACATAAATATATATACCTACCTACATAATTATATATGGATGTCGGCGGCCGATCGTAAGATCAGGCAAATCGTAATGTTCCTGTGTATTGTTTTGAGGATAGTCACATTAAACCAATATATGTATAGGTAAGATAGGTTCGTTAGGTTGCTTCAGATGCCCGAAGGGCAAACTACTCAGAAATAGGGCGATCCAGGGAACGAGTCAAAGATTTTCACGTTTCACGATATGCCTAGGACTTTCACGATATGCCTGATCTTACGATCGGCCGCCGACATGTATATTCGGATCCATAAAGACGCATCTACTTTCAATAATTGTATTTCCTAGTAGTGATGTGCCGTAAAGAACGTTCTCGTTTCTGAGAATTTCTTTCCGAAGAAATTTCCGGATAAATTTCCAATTTTCTCCAGCACGTTCTCTTATGGGGCTGTCCATAAATTACGTCATTGATTTTTGACGATTTTTGACCCCTAAAATCATCCAAAAATCATGCTTCGAATGACCCCGTTTCCTCCTATGACATGCTACCATCATCCGATGTCCACACCCCCCCTCCCCCCTATTTCGGAATGATGTATAAAATTTATTTTTCTTAAGTTTAGGTATACATTTTGCCTCAAATTACTTGGTAGGGAAATTTTCTGTTGTTTTACTCCTGGTTTTTTTTATCAAATAGTATTTTTTTATATTGCTATGAATGGTGCCAAAGAATTTGCTTTTAAGCTTCCATAGTATTTGTCTTATCTCCTATACTAAGTGATAAAACAAAAGAATTCATCGCTTTTGCGACGAAAGGGTAAAACTCTCAGAAAATATTTCCGAGAAATTTCCGAGAATGTTTCCGATAGATTTCTCTGTTCTCGGGAAAATTTCGCGAACGGCACATCGCTAATTGCTAGTGGCTCTGTTGACCTGTAGACCTCGTGATAAACTTACAAAATGTAAAAAATAAAATACATACTTCGTCAAGTCTATTTGCCGTATTCGAACTTAAAGATATTCACAAGAGACGACACGTACTAGATCCATTCTGGATACGTTATAGTTTTGATATCAACTAGTTCTCTTTTGCAGCGCAATTCGGGCAACCAATGTCACTTTTACGTTAGATAGAGTAAGATATCTATTAGATGTGAATTGGATCTCTAAGTCATATCCTGTGGAAATCGTTCAAGAGTATCTCCAGAATCGCGCAAATGTCAAATTTGACAGGTTAGATCTTAAACATATCGTTATCGTATCTTGGTGATGTCTAAAAGATATCTAATAGATGTCTATTTCAAAATCCGAATCGGGCCCATTGTCACAGCGAACTCATAATGGTCTTAAGTCTGAAATTTGAACCTTTAGTGGAGGAAATAGAGTTGATTTTGGTTTTGTTTATATAGGTAGGACCTATAAGTACTAGATGTAGGACCTTGGGTCTTAAGAGGTTAAGTAAAGAAATCGTAATTTAAAATTAGGTCTTAGACCTGAAGGCTACTGAAATGAGGTCTACGGACTTACCTTTATAACTGCCCAGCTTCCCTGGATCTCTGTATCCTGCATCTCCATACCCTGGCCTATTACCATCCCCTCCTCCATACCCCGGTTTATCTCCATACTCTGTATCGTAACCAGGTTTCTCCCCATACCCTGGCTTGGAGCCGTATCCAGGTCTATTATCGTCTCCACCACCATATTCTGGCTTAACTCCATACTCTGGCTTATCATATTCAGGTTTATCACCATACCCTGGCTTAGGCCCATACCCAGGTCTATTACCATCTCCAGTTCCATACATAGGTCTATCATATGCAGGCTTGTCACCATACTCTGGCCTTTCGTATCCAGGTTTATCCCCATACCCTGGTTTAGACCCATAGCTATTGCTACTTCCATACGATGGTCTGTCATATGCTGGCTTATCTCCATACCCACTATACTGTGGTTTTTCTCCGTACCCTGGTTTTTCCCCATACACATAACCTGGCTTGCCATATCCTGGCTTATCCCCGTAGCTTGGATCCCCATACCCTGGTTTCCCATAATCACCTACACTCACAGGTCTTGAAGTGATCACATCACCATTAGGTTTCACAATGTAACTAGGCACATTTCCAGGTTTTTCTAATTCATATTCATATACCGGTCTAACATCAGGTCTATAGGTCTCATTAGGCTTCTGACTGGGCTTGTAATCACTTTGACCATTCTGATTACTCCCATAAGGTTTATCATTTGCGTCCGGTCTGTTTGGGTCTTGATTCCCATAAGATGGTGTCTGAGCTCCATAGGATGGTTTTCCTTGAGTATCCCCATAAGGAGGTCTTTGGGTACTACCATAAGAGGGACTATCATGACTTATACCATAAGAAGGTTTAGGACTGGTATATGAAGGTCTATCATTGACACCATATGGTTTGTCATCTTGACCATAAGATGGTCGATGGCCACCATAGCTTGACCCACCATGGTCACCAGCAAAATTGTTTTGACCATAAAACCCTTGGTTGCTATACGATGGTTTAGAATTTTGAGGTTTGTGACCGTAACCACTAGAGTGGTCAAAATTCTGACTTCCGTAAGAACCTTGACCGTAAGGTCGGTCAGGTTTTTCGTCTCCAGGTCTGTTATAATTCTGACCATACCCTGATTCTATAGGACCATATCCTAAGTGACTGTTAGAAGGTGGCGCATAAGAATGATGACCAGAGTAGCTTCCATAGCCATAATTTTGACCATAACCTTGGCTTGGATATGGCTTGTCGTTTAAAGGTCTCATTGGCTTATAAGGTCTTGGAGGGTCATAAATTTCTAAATGGATTGAGTTTTCTTGACTCTGACCGTAACCACTAGCGTATTGACTGTTGTAACTGTAACTAGGTTTTTCACTGGGTCTTGATGGATAGTCATAATAAGGTCTGTTTGGCCTGTAAGGTCTGTCTGGTGGTCCTATTGGCCCAGGTCCATATGGGTCTGGTTTAGGTTTGTACCCATCGTTTGGTTTTGTTGGATAATCTTGAATTGGCTTATTTCCGTAGCCACTATCTTCAATTGGATCAGGTTTAATTGGTGAGTAAGGATCAGGTCTGTTTGATTCATAGTCAGGTTTATTAGGTTTATATGGGTCTTCAGCAGGTTTATTGTACTCGTGTTGAGGTCTTGGTTTCTTATTTGGTCTGACAATGTAGTGATACTCTGGGTCTTCGGGTTTATATGGAGGTCTTTCAGGTCTTACTGGCTTAGGTCCGTATAAGTCAGGAACATCATCGTTTGGTGAAGGCGGATAGATAGGGTCTGGTCTCCAAAGACCTGGGTCTGGTTTTGGTCTTCCGTAGCCCCCTTGGAACTGCAGCTCATCATATGGATCCGGCTTTGGACGCGAATGGTTATAAGGCCTATTATAACTAGGTCTGTAAGGTTCATCGGGTCTATATGAGCCTGGCCTTTCAGGTCTATAAGGATCCGGTCTTAATGGTCTATCCGGCTTGTAAGGATCATCAGGTCTTAGATCAGATCCATATGGGTCATTCGGTCTTATAGGTCTGTAATCCTCTGGCTTTAAAGGTTTTTCAGGACCGTACGGTACATCTGGTCTTGGTCGTTGTGGTCTATATGGGTCACCTGGTCTTACCCATGGTCTCTCAGGCATATACAGATCAGGTCGAATTGGTTCAGGGTAAGGTCTTAAAGGTCTGATTGGCCTGTACGGTATTTCAGGAGGTCTGTGCGCTCCATAGCTAGGAGGGTTATCTAAACTCGGTTTTGAATTGTAATCATCAGGTCTATCGAGGTCTATATAGTTAGGTCTTGGCGGTCCGAAGTTTGGTCTGGTTTCAAAAGGCCTTAAGTCTGCGAAGTCATCAGATAGGGGGTTTTTGGGTTCTTCTTCATCAGGGCGGAAGATAGGGCGGTGGAGTGGGGGGTTTTCCTCGTCAAACTGGGGTTGGAGGGGGGAGGGGGCCATCTGCTCGCAGAGGACCCTGCGGACGTAGACGTCGTAGTCAGGGTGGCGCTGGATCTGGTTCTGGGCGCGAAGGTCTGAGTCGCCGAGGGTGCTGAGGTTACAGGTTGCGTTGCCTTTTGCGCCAACCCTGGAAGGATTAGAACTTATGAGTTTACGAGACAAAATTACTGTTAATTATAGCAAAAAAAAACTAATATAGATTAAGAGTGCCAGACAACAGGCGGACTTATTGATAGAGGGCGATCTCTTCCAAACAGTAAAAGACAAATAGTTTGTCAAATATATAAGTCCCTGAGGGCACGTAATATACATCAGTTCCAATGAATATGGTATGGTAGTTAAAATCTTATTATTAAATCTTTTTCAGCTTTATAGTAATTCAGTGAAAAAAGTATAAACTAAGAAAGTTAGACTTCCATAGTGGTTTTTTTAGCAACTTTCTTCTCGTTTTCTTTTTCTTAAATTTCTTATAAAATTTAAAATTTTTGCTAATTTACCTTAAAACATGAATAATATATTTACCCAAAGTTAGGTTTTATTTATTATAATCCCGAAAACTTAAATAAAAGAACTGTCAACTTTTGTCAACTGTAAAATTGGAAAAGTATATCTTCAACTTCAAAAGGATCCATAGATCATTGATAAAAATAAAACTAGGGACATCTACTGAACTATCATAAATAACTACAGTGCCACCTATCTTCCAACGTGGGAACTCACCCGTAATCAAATGTCTGGCATTGCTTGTCCTGTTTGCATAGCGTCTCGCACTCGTGCGTCGTTAGTTCCGTGATGTTCCGATAGATGGCGTCCGGCGAGAGTTGCTCGCCGATCGATATGCGGTCAAAGCAGTCTGAAAAGAGATTGATAATTTTCAATTTTATAATAACTTAACCCCACCTTAATTATATTATGAGTTATCTAAAAATAATTAAAAGAGATTTATTAAGTTAAGATATTGCTGATTTGTGACGTCCCGCGGATAAAGGTACCTTATGGCGGTTGGCGCTTACGCTTATTATTAACGCCGCTCCAATATAATTGCGGCGCTATGCGACGTAAGTGCCAGCCGCCATAAGGTACCTTTTGCCGTGGAACGTCACATTTTAAGGATTAAGTTGGAGTGATTTCAGGGGGTGTTTTATAGTGGTTACAGTGTTGAAAATTTCAACTTTCTAGCTATTGCGGTTCATGAGATACAGCCTGGTGACAGACAGACGGACAGACGAACAGCGGAGTCAGTATTAGGGTCCGGAACCCTAAAAACAATTCAAATCTTGAGAACCTTGAGATTTGAAATGTTATACAAATAAATAACGTGACATCCATGAGACATCCCTTATTATTACCAATTTATTACAGGAAACTTTTAATTTTATCGCAATGCCAACATAACAAATAACGACAACTTGCACTTAAATTGCCACACAATCCGGATCCGGATGCTCTAAGTGATTTATTTTGACAATCAAGCTATAAAAATAATTGAGCAAGGTCGCGGTATTACGTAGCTTTTGTTTACGTCTTCGTTGGACGTTTAATTGAAACTTTGGTTAATAATAAACCAGTAATACCAAGACACAATTTGGCACAAATCAGTGTCTGTGCCTTGGCAGGGGTGCAAAACTCCTGACTTCGGCCAAACTTGGCTCCGCTCGGCTCAGCATTGCTCCGCGCAATTTTTAGGGTTGGCACCACTTGACTTCCTTTTGCGTGCACTACCACAGATAAGATAATTGATTTTTGACAACCCTAAATAGCCGAAAGGGATAGTGCCATAGGTTAGAAAGGGATTGCATGATTCGACCCTGAACCGCTTTCAAACTTCGGTTTTGTAGGAAGTTTCCTTTCTGTACGGTAGTACTATTATTTATTCTGTGGTCTTGGTTAGTAGCTAGCTATTATTTAGTATTTATTGGTATTTATAAAGTTAAAGTTAGGTTACCAGAAATAAAAGCACCCATAACACAGAATAAATGATAGTAGGTACAGAAGACTCACTCTCTAACAAAACGCGTCTGTTACGATCAGGACAGATATGGCCGCTAGGTGGCGACAGCGCCACGCGCGGTTTATGGTAAACCCCAAAATTGGAGTAGAACGGATGTACTTTTAGCCACCTGTAGCAAAGCGACGAAATCGCGGAGTGAGACACGCCTGCCCATAACAGAAAAAGAAAGAGCGAATCGCCTAGCGTGGTACGGGCATGTGACGCGGAGGGATGAAAATCATGTGACGAGAAAGGTATTAAGAATGAATATGGAGGGAAGTACGAGGAAAGGAAAACCGAGGAAAAGGTGGATGAACTGTGTGAGAGATGATATGAAACGAGCGCAAGTGAATGATGAAATAAATGAGGGGCGACAGAGAGATGTGGAAGAGAAAAACATTCTGCGCCGACACCAAGTGAATGGGACAAGGGCAAGTGAATGATGAAAGTTAGGTTACCAAACTTCTAGCCCAACATGGCGAGAAAGCGATCTATCTAGTATCTAGGCGATCTTAAATACTGTAAGTCATGCTTGAATAGAAATGAGAAAACTCTAGGAGTCTAGGATACAGCTTTCTAAGTTAACCCTTCGTATTGTCTAGACCAGTGGTCGGCAACCTGCGGCCCGCGGTCCGCATGCGGCTCGTGAAACTGTCACTTGCGGCCCGAGTGCCGCCTTGGCTATTTTGTATGTAATATTGACAAATGACAATGTGTGATAAAGTCATAAATATTAACAAAGTGCGGCCCGCGTCCACTTAGTTAACTGCTATGTGGCCCTTGGCTGCTAAAAGGTTGCCGACCGCTGGTCTAGACTAAGCGCTGATCAATGCTCTTGAATTTAAAACCATTGTTTAATATAATAGGTGCGTATATTCGTTCGATGAATTCATTGCTTCTACCAAAAAGAATAGATAGTATAGAGGGGTCCTGTCATTGTCAATTTTGTAGTCACGGTACATTTACTGCCATCTATCGACACACGATTAAAACTTAAAATAAAATTGAAAATGTATAAAATAATCAAAATATGTTTACGGATAAATGATTCTTAATTTTTATTGTTCCATACTGACTCATGTTCTTTCACTGATATGTGTTAAAATTGTTAAATACCAAACGGTGTCGTTACCGCCATCTAGCCGATAATAGGCCAAAGGTAATGGCGCCATCTATTCGAGAATGACTTTTCCTTGGCCGTCTGAGGCACGCTTTTTTCTTAGACTTTATTTATCTTATACGGATCGTGTTATATATATCTCTGCTTCTACCATAGAATAATATAAGTAAAGAATGAGTGGTAACCGTACATCGGTTTTCTTACTAATGCGCGAGTTATTTCGCATCTAGCGTCAAATACTGCTATTTGACAATAGATGTCGCGGCGAACGAAAACTCTAACCGGATTCATCTGGAAGTCTATTTTCAACACCTGCTTATAATATTAGTTGTAAATTGTTTTAGTGGTACATTCTTCGTCAGTAGCGACACTTGTGACATCTGAGGGCTTACCGCGAAACACGTTCGACGTGTTGCCTCATGTCACACTTACGTACGAATTTACAAGTGCGACAGAGAGGCAACACGTCGAACGTGGTTCGCGGTAGGCCCTCTGGTGTCAAGTATCGGTACAGATGGTTCCACTACTTGACGTTAGATGTCGACTACGAAATAACTCGCGTTTTGGTAGAAAACTGATGTATATGGAGTTAGGTACCACTCTTTCTTTACTTATGTTTGGTGCTTCTACCCAGCCAGCAAATTATCTGAAACCGCATACAATTTGTCGCAAGGTCTGTAGAGCCTTAATCAGAATTTGTCTTACCTTCAATTGAAGTCCCGAGTTGCGAGTCTATGGTCAAAGTCTGCACCGCCGCG
This sequence comes from Cydia fagiglandana, assembly GCF_963556715.1. NCBI lineage: Eukaryota > Metazoa > Arthropoda > Insecta > Lepidoptera > Tortricidae > Cydia > Cydia fagiglandana. The sequence goes on from NC_085956.1 coordinate 1,689,961, forward strand.
AGCACCGGACACCAAAACAGTAAACTCAACATAGCTGCTATCATATTCTCACTGTATTCATTATTTTTCCATTTTAAAAGAAATAATACTACAGTCCACTTCACTTTAAAAAAAAATATAATGATAGGTATTATCTGTGACAAATACCCCGCGAAATTTAAAAAAAAAACGTTCGTATTTAAAACAGAAAAACGCCTCTGCTTTCCCGCGCTTTTTAAAGTCAAACGCGCGCGATGACAATTTATTTAAGCGATTACTTTTTAATTGAATCCTATTATATATTATTGTTTATTGTTATTAAAAATAGCACATGATTTTATTTGATTTTAACTGTGCTATTTAATTGGCAGCAAACCTTTTCTTTTCTAGTAACTTTTTTTTCTAAGTAAAGGCACTAGGACGTTCAGCCGGCCATGGTCCAAGACGTGTATTCTTGTGTGATTTTGCAAAAGTTCTGAGCTGGGTGTGTCTGTCACGCTCGGTTGCTCGCACGACACGAGACAAGTTGAACAAAGGGGCAGGATATGTGAAATATATCTTAATTATACGTTTAGAGGATTAGCTGGAATAAAGCGATGATTGGTTTTCCTGAGAAAAAGAAGAATATAAAAAATTTGTGAGAAAAATTCCGCAGCCCGTCAAAAGGCCACTACACAAAAAAACTTTGAAAGGAAGTTAGTATAAGCGCAGAATAAATAATAGTACTATCGTACAGAAAGGAAACTTCCTACAAAACCGAAGTTTGACAGCGGTTCAGGGTCGAATCTTGATATTCCTTTCTAATATATGGCACTATCCCTTTCTGCTATTTAGGGTTGTCAAAATTCAAGTGATTATATATATCTTATCTGTGGTCGTGCACGCAAAAGGAAGTCAAGTGGTGCCAACCCTAATGATTGCTCGGAGCAATGCTGAGCCGAGCGGAGCCGAGTTTGGCCGATCTCAGGAGTTTCGCACCCCTGGTTTAAGGAGGCTTCACAAAACTTTTGATTTTCGTCGGTAGGTAGCTCGAAGTTTCATCAAAAATGTGACAGTTACGTAGGAAGTGGCGCCCTCAATAATTTTCTACAATTTCTTGTCGGACTATATGTCGGCGGCCGATCATAAGGTCAGGCATATCGTGAAATTCCTAGGCATATCGTGAAACGTAAAAATCCTTGACCCGTCCCCTGAGCCGACGGAGCCCCGCTACGGGGCTCCTATTTCTGGGCAGTTATGCCCTTCGGGCATCTGAAGCAACCTAACGAACCTATCCTATCTATCTTGGATTAATGTGACTATCGTCAAAACATTACACAGGAACATTACGATCTGCCTAATCTTACGATCGGCCTACATATTCACCACAGAGTATGATAATATACAAAAACATCCTGTTTAAGATCCGTAGCGGCATAACGTTGTACAATACACGTGCGAATTTCCTACTTTTCGCACTTGTATCGTAGGTAATTATTTAGGTATTACTACTCTTTGCTAGTGGCCTTCACATTTAAGACATATCACACTGTCATTTTATTTTTGCGGAACCCAAATATTCGATATTTTTTTTTCAACTAACCAAATTTTAACTAATTAATAATTGTAACGTGTTTTGTTTTATACTACACTTTGCAACGTCAATCAAGCTGGTATGATTAGCCAGGCAAATAGCGACTCTATTTCCTAGGAGATAACTGTTTTTTTGCATTTCCGGCAGAATTTGTTTCCATGGCAATTATGAGTTACGGACCATAGAGGCAGAGGATTTGTTTTTTTAGCAATGATCACTGTGACTGTGAACTTATAGAGGGTCTATTATAGAGGGTCAAACCAAATTAGTCAGTAAATAAGGACAAAAAAAAAACTAAGTACACTCATCCTTTTCTTTTGGGTGCTTTTACGGTACTTAGTTTCTCCAGCCATCTGAGCAGAACAGGACGAGATGCAGGTCTGAAGAAGCTGATAATCATTGATGGCCGCATGGCAAGAAAGCGTAGGGATGAACGTACGCGTTGGGCGGACAGAATATTTACGTCACGGTGGAAAGAGACGTGATGTGTCACTCACCGATGCCAGCACGACACGGCACAGCTCATTAAGGCCCGGAGCGCGCCGCGTATTTCACTTCAATTACATCTTCTTCATCAGGCATGGTTTCAACGCTCGCGGCGGCCTATTCGGGATCCTCGCCGTTGCGCTCGGCCTCTGCTCGTGCTTCACGTTTGTAGATATACACAATATCAATGTGTGGATGTTAGAGACAAAAGCCATATTACAGCGTAGCATGCACTGGGCCCAGTATTAAAGCGGCTTGGAAAGCACCGGTGAAGAGTGTCCCCAGTCGTCATCTTCGCTAGGCCCCCTGTCGTGGGGAGACACTCCTGACTTCGGGCAAACTCGGCTCCATTCGGCTCAGCATTTCTCCGAGCAATTATTAGGGTTGGGCAATTTGGGCATGTCGTCCTTTTGCGTACACAACTACAGATAAGAAAATGGTTTGAATTTTGACAACCCTAAATAGCCGAGGTAAAGTGCCATACATTAGAAAGGGATAGCATGATTCGTCCCTGAATCGCTGTCAAAATTCGGTTTTGTAGGAAGAGTCCTTTCTGTACGGTAGTACCACGTAGTAAAAGTTAGACCAAGAAAAGTCTACAGCGATATTGATAACACACGCAGTGCAAGTGTTATTTTAAACGTCAAACTTCTATGAAATTATGACGTATAAATAACACTTGCACTGCGTGGGCTATCAAAATCGCAGCAGACTTTTCTCACAATCAGTCTGACTCTATTTATTTTGTGCTCCCAGAAATAAGTTCTCAACTCCACAATGTTGGAGGTCAAAGCGTCATAACTCTAAATTATCAAGTTTCGACCAAGTTTGTAGACCCCTTTTTTTATTGAACTGATCGCTATCAGAAGATTACTGTTCGTCCGTCTGTATCGAAACCACAGTTCTTAAAAATCATTATTATTGACCGGAAAATGGGAGTTGAAACGCAAATAAAAAAAAACTGAAAAGGCATGAGTTAAACATACTGGTGCTCGACGCGGTCCCAGTGCAAGTCATCTTGAAACTTAAGTCATTGTCAATAGAGGTGACAGCAAGGTGTCAACTATTGGGCATTATCATGTCGAGCAGTTGTACGTTTACCTTACCACATGTATGACAACACTGAGAGAAAAATCATCACCAGGAATTAAAAAACAGTTCCGTACTGGGGGAAAAAATGAACTTTTAGTAATAATTATGGACGTTTCACTATTTCTGTAAAGTTTATTTATTTCTACAAACAGCTCAGTAATCCCAAATATAATTTCAACAAACAGATAATAGAAATTGCAAAAACTACTTAATAGAAATTGCAAAAGTCAATTTGTTCCTATTAGTTAACTCTCCTTGTCCCCGGATTAAGTTTATTTTTGTAATTCTAAGTGTATTTTTGTTGTACTTTTCTCTCAGTGAAACAATAGGTGGTGGTAGTACTACCATAGCCTATGGACGCTCGCGCACATGCGTATTGACGACCAGTGTGACACCGATGTACCTACAGAATTATATTGTCTTCTTTATACATAGTTCTTTTCGGTTTATTAAATAGAAAGAGTGTAAAAAATAGGCTGTGACAGACGGACAGCCAGACACACGAGGGATCCTATAAGGGCTCCGTATTTTCCTTTTGAGGTACGGAATCCTAAACGTAACTAGGTATATTATAGCTAGTTACCTAACCTATAGTTAATGGTTTGTTTTTCAATAACTTTTAGTGCTATTTTATGTATGTTGTATTTTTTTTTAATATACAGGCAACTACTCTATTTTACTTAAACCACAGAATAAATAATAGTAGTTACTAGGTACAGAAGACTCACTCTCTAACAAAACGCGTCTGTCACGATCAGCACAGATATGGCCGCTAGGTGGCGACAGTGCCACGCGCGGCTTATGGCAAACCCCATAATTGGGGTCGATTGGATGTACTTTTAGCTACCTGTAGCAAAGCGACGAAATCGCAGAGTGAGGCACGCCTGCTTAAACCCAATGGGTTTTTTTCGCTCGCTGATGTATGTTTGTTCACAACTATAAATGACTTTTTATTTATTTTATTAAGAAGGGTATTAAGTAAACTGACAACATTTTGCAGTAAATTTACAATTAATTTCTATTAAACGCCTAACATTCATTAGCAAGATGTTAAGAAGCGTGAAATCTTGATATCTGCATCAAGCACGAGGCACGAGGAGAGTATGGCGATACGAGTCAGCGGACTGGGATGAGATGCGGCATTTCTTTGCGTCTTTCCCCTGGCAGCAGGTCTGTTTTTCTTCGGGTGACCCCTCGTGTTCTGCTGAGGCTGTTGCGGATGTGATTCGGCAGGGAATGGAATATTTCATTCCGTTCTCCGACCTATCGCTCGATCACAAGACCCGAGCATGGTACAATTCGGACTGTGCTCGAGCCGAGGCTCTTAAGCAGTCTGCATACCAGGCTTGGGTACTAGCCCGCGATACCAAAGCTGGAGCACAGAGGGTTCGCGCGAAGAAAAAAGCCTTTAACTCAGCTGCCAAGTCCTGCAAACGGGTGCTTCGAAAGGCTCGATTCGACCACGTCAGTCGAATAGGGGCCAGACTCGCCTCCTACCCTCCTGGTAGCAAGCGGTTCTGGTCCCTGTCGAAAGCGGTCGAATCCAACTTCTGCCGACCCACATTGCCACCTCTGCAGAAACCTGATGGGACACTGGCCCACTCCGCGACAGAGAAAGCTAACTTGTTTGCTTCGCTGTTTGCGAGCAATTCACGTCTAGATGCAGGCTCAAAACTTCCACCTACGCTACCTCATTGCAGTTCCTCTATGCAGAGAATTGCTATATATCAAAAAGAGGTACGCCGAGCTCTGCTGAATCTTGACGTGAATAAGGCCAATGGACCAGACGGTATACCTGCACGTGTACTAAAGCAGTGTGCGCCTGAGTTGTCTCCTGTACTGACACGCCTGTACCGCCTCTCTCTCCAAACAAGAACGGTGCCGAAATCCTGGAAACTTGCAAACGTGCAGCCAGTACCCAAGAAGGGTAGTCGTGCTGATCCCTGCAATTACCGACCAATCGCCATTACCTCCATGCTCTGTAAAGTCATGGAAAGGGTAGTTAACGGCAAACTGCTGGCATACCTCGAAGCAAATGATCTGCTCAGTGACCGTCAATATGGCTTTCGCCGAGGTCGGTCTACTGGGGATCTTTTAGCGTATGTCACGCACTGCTGCGGCGAGGCCATCGAGAGGAACGGTGAAGCGCTTGCTGTTTCACTGGACATCTCGAAGGCCTTTGACAGGGTTTGGCACGCAAGTCTCCTTAGCAAGCTTCCTGCTTACGGCATCCCTGCTGATTTTTGTAGCTGGCTATCTGATTTCTTGAGTGAACGGTCGATCAGAGTAGTTATTGATGGCTGCTCTTCGGACCTCATGGCCATTGACGCCGGTGTTCCTCAGGGGTCTGTTCTCTCCGCAACCCTTTTCCTGCTCCACATTAACGACATGCTGCAACCCAGCATTGTAGGTTATGCAGATGACAGTACGATTGTTGAGAGATATTTGGCTAGTGCAAGGGACAGCAGGGAGGATATACGTTCACAGAGAGAGGCCATGGTTGAGCGAATGAACTTGACCCTTAGTCTCGTTTCCCAGTGGGGTGATGACAATCTGGTCACGTTCAATGCCTCCAAAACGCAGGCGTGTCTATTTTCCGCTAAACGGAGTCCATTCGACCTGACTCCTTCTTTCCGGGGTGCATCTGTACCTATTACCGACAGCCTGGAACTCCTCGGCATGGAGCTGAGTTCAGTCCTCGGCTTCGGCAGCTTCATTGAGTCTAAAGCACAAACTGCGGCCAGAAAGCTGGGCGTCCTAAATAAGGTGAAGCGATACTTCACACCTGGACAGCTTCTAACACTTTACAAAGCTCAAGTCCGGTCGTGTATGGAGTATTGCAGCCACCTGTGGGATGGCTCAGCTAAATACCAACTCGCCGCTTTGGACTCAGTGGAGCGCAGAGCCAGGAGGATGATTGGCGACATGGCGACAAGAGGCTAACGGCTAAGCTTCAGACTTTGGCCCATCGGCGGAAAGTCGCCAGCCTGTCGGTATTCTACAGGTTGCACTTCGGGGAGTGTGCCCAAGAGCTACACGAGCTCATTCCACCGTCCCCATTCTACCATCGGACTTTTAGACACACGGCCGGTTTCCATCCTTACTTGGTAGATATTCCGCCAATTCGCACTAAGCGCTTTGCTTCTACTTTCCTTATGCGCACTGCCAAGGAATGGAATTCCTTGCCGGCGTCTATATTTCCGTGCTCTTATAACCCGGCAACCTTCAAATCAAGAGTGAACAGGCACCTTCTGGGCGAGCTCGCTCCATCGTAGGCCACGTCTACGCCCCGGCTAGTCTGTGGCCATGAGTAAACCCATGCATAATAAAAAAAAAAAAAAAAAAACAAATAAATAAAAGTACAAGTCCACAAACCCTTTCACACTAATCTAGGATATAAGTATGTAGAAATAAGCATTATAATCGTGTGGCACGGGAAATGGACTTCAACAGTTTTGGCATAATGGAGGATTATGTAAATTTTATGTATAGTCTTGTAATAGTTTTAATGTGTTTTAAGGTGATTAGACTCTTTTTAGACAAGAGGTCATTGGTTTGAATCTTGCCTCTAATTGTTTAAATTTTTTGTTTGTTATAGATTTGCCATTGTATTTTCAAACTTTTTGCACTGCGTCACAGAATAAATAATAGTACTAGGTACCAGTGGCGGAGCGTCAAACATATCCATAGACAAGCTGGGGCTAATTTGGCTTACATATTTCTTTTACAACTCTGTTCAAACGTCCAAAAACAAGCAAGCCGGTGGGGATCGGCTTTTATGGACGCGCCGCTACTGCTAGGTACAGAAGACTCCCTCTCTAACAAAACGCGTCTGTTACGATCAGCATAGATATGGCCGCTAGGTGGCGACAGCGCCACGGCTTATGGCAAACCCCAAAATTGGGGTGGAACGGATGTACTTTTAGCTACCTGTAGCAAATCGACGAAATCGCGGAGTGAGACACGCCTGACTGCGTGTGCTATCAAAATCGTTGCAGACTTTTCTTGGTCTAACTTTAGTATACGTATCATCTAACTGTTAGATGATACTATACGTCATTTTTTTTAGCATTAGAAATTAGGTAAACAATCTTGATGTGTCTTTTAATTGAAAAACACATTTTAATAATAAGTTACGGCAAATATGTAACAATTATGAATCTAATACGATCATTTATATTCTTCTGCTTTCATAAGTAATAGTTATTGGTTTTTAAAAAGCGTTTTTCAATTAAAAGACATGCCAAGATCGCTTACCTTCTTTCAAGTTCTTTCTAATGCTAAAAAAACGAACTATAATAGATAAGTAATTTATTAGACAATGCTATAAAAATGTCTAAAATAAGAGTAACACCAAATTAACCTGTAAATAAAAATCTAGACTTACTTACTAAATAGAAAACAAAACGAAAACTGTTCAATCTGACAATTTGTCAGATCACAATTTCAAGTCTTAAGTTTTTCGTCTTACAGTTGTATTTTCTTTGGAATTTTTATTGTTTTGTGTTTATTTTATATTTTAGTAATTAAATGGCGAAATTAGGCTTTTTCCCACGTGTGGTGAAAAAGAAAAAGGCGAACGAACTGATGGACAAAGAACCACGTAAAGAATTGTGTGGATTTCGGAAATGACAGGTTTTCGCTCACTTGGGCGGGAAATTATAGTTTACGCACTTGGTACGTGTGTAGGAATTATATCGCTTTCATGTACTTAGTTAACTATGATATCATCGCTTAAACCAATATAAAAGAATTACAAGAGTGAATGTTAGGTAGTTACCTACCTACTAAACTTACGTGTACCAAAATTGTGGAAACTTTTCAAAGATCTGGAAAGTTCTCAAAAATTTCTTTTTTTCAGAGTTTTTTTTTATAGAAAATTGTGCGAAGTTTAGGACGTAGGTATAGCTTATTTTATTACCTACAAGCTTTTAGGGCAAGTTAAATGAAAGCTTGTAGGTAATAAAATGAGAAGTTTAAAAAAATTCCAAGTCAAAAAATTGGCAATTTTGGAAACATTTTAACGGTACATCAGTAGGTAATTTTATTCGTTGCGCGGTGGTTCACCGCCATCCTGTATGAAATCCTCACTTATTCTGTGCCCCTGTACTCAATCCTTTAGCACCATGGCGTGTCCATACTAAGTCTCGCGATAAAACAAAGAGGGTAATTATCTCCTTATCACCAATCTGCAGACGCGCCGGATTTATTATTAATTCAATAACACCTGGGAATAGTGATGGGAGTTACTAAGTATCGATATCGACATGTATGCATCTATGTATGTATGTATGTATCGCGTATGTGGGGCATTCGGGGGAAAACGTCCGTCTGGGCGTCCCAGATACCGCTGGAGTGACGAAGCCCAAAAAGACCTGTCCGCCCTCGGAATACCCAACTGGCGTGAAGTGGTGCAGAATAGGGCAGAATGGCGCTCTCTTGTGTCAAAGGCCAAGATCCTCTTTGGGTCACTGAGCCAGTGATGTATGAATATATGTATGTATGATATCGATTAATTTTGTATGCCGATACGTCAAGTATTACCACAATGTTTGTCGGAAACCGTAAAATTACAAACAAGACATAGACAAGACGTTAAAAAAGACCCTCACTCAGCGTAATGCTACGGTAGGTAGAGGTATAGATAGGTTGTACATATAAATAGGTATGGTCGTCAATGTATGACAATGGGTGTTATCGATAGTTAGTTACGTTCTATCCCATCACTAGCGCGCATCTAAGTGACCCGTGAATTTTGACCGCCACTCTAGAGGCATAAAGGCATTGTATGGTCGTTAATGTATGTATGTATGAAACAGTGGCCAATGACACGTCAGAGACACAGCTAACATATTTTACAGTATATTAAATGGAAACGATTACCTACCTACAACTCTTCTACTATTACCGTAAAACGGGGTGAGTAGGTTTCGCGGGGAGAGGTGGGTTATGAACTAATGAATGAGGAGAGAAGGTTTGAGAAGGGGGTGAGAAGGGATTTTAAGGCTACTGCTACAAAAATAATGTACTTATTCCAATTTAAAATGGAGCTAATTATAGTAATACGTATAATAAAAAAATCGATCCAACAATCTTCCAAAATCACCTTTGTATGAAAACCCCTCTCACCCCAAATACGAGGCACTACGGGGTGAGGTGGGTTTTCCTCTTTATCGTCAAAGTTATGAAATGGAACTACCCAAAATAAAATAAAAACTAAAATACAAAATACGTCCGGAACACTTATTATATACACCATTCAGTTTTCATATGTAAAAATAAAATGTTATCGAGGTTTGAATTTCAGTTTTGACCCTACTAACCCCATTTTACCTACAAACTAAGGATGTTAGTAGGTATAGGTACCTAACTTATTACTTACCTACTTACTAATAACATTCACTGCTAGAAACCCTATTACGACGAAAATAGTTATTTGTTTTACAATGGGGCAAAGTTGTTGTTTAACCGCTCGTGCTAATATTGATACCCGAGCAAGCGAAAGATTCCAAAATTGAACCACGAGCGTAGCGAGTGGTTCGAAAAATGGAATCTTAAGTTTTGCAAGGGTTTCAAAGCACGAGGGTTAAACAAAATTTGCCCCCGAGTGAAACACAAAATTTTTCACCACACCAACCCGAAGCAAATATTAAATGTAAAATCAAACCAAATCAAATCCAAATGAATGTTATTAAATATTTATCATCCAAAATCATTTAAAAGTCAATTCTACCAGCAAAGATATTAAGAAAATAACTCAAAATTTGCATTTGATTACTTTGCCTCACATGTGGATAAAATGCAACTTTGCTATTCGTTTATGAAGTGCAACGTAATTCTTTCCGAGCTGGTGTGGTTTTGTGGAAAACGAAATTTCTATGTCTGCCTCTATAGCTCTATAGCTCGAATATGCAAGAGCGATAAGGAGGCACATGGAAATTTCTGTTTTCGCGGTTGGCCCTCAGGAACCCGCATAGAAAACCCTCGTAACTTTTGCTCAAGACAGACTATTGCCAGACAACCCCCTGCCCTTGGCCATCGGTCATATGAACTGCAGTTAACCTTTTGGACGCCAATGACCGATATATCCGCACCGCAGGTCCAACGCCAGACTGATTAATCAGTCACATACCACAGAGCAACATAGACCTACGTGCATATGCATAAAGCTCAATAATTTCAGTTTGGACACTTCGGTGTCGTGGCGTCCGCGTGACAGCTTTTGTGTTTGACACGGCGTCGAAAAGGTTAAAATCAGGGATGTTGCGGATGCAGATTTTTTGACATCCGCGGATGCGGATGCGGATATTTAAAGCCAAGATTGTCAAGATTTGGTACTTAAAAAACGTCAAATATTACATTTTTAGAATTATTTATGGAAAGTTTTTTTATTAAAATAACTGATTTGCAAGACCGAAGTGATCCCATAAGTGTTCCGTAAACAAAGTTTTGTACGGAACACTAAAAATGTGCGTTTTATTTAATAAACCTATCTAGGGATCTAGCCGAAAAATGGACCAAAGGCGATTTCGTTATATATAATGACGCAATTAAGTACCTCTAGCACTTACGCCGCCGGCGCCGCCGCTAATACGTTCCTGTTACCGACTTGGTCGACATCCGCATCATGCGGATGCTCCGCATCGATTTTATGCGGATGCGGATGGAGATGCAGATGTTGAAAATAATGCGGATGTTCCGCGGATGTTGAAAATAATGCGGATGTTCCGCGGATGTTGATGCGAATATCAGCAACATTCTTGGTTAAAATACTGGTTATTTAGTAGCTACATATATTTGTGTACAATACAACCTGAAGAGCTTATATTAAAAGTTACATCCACGAGCGAGGAAACGATGCAAATAAACAATGGAATTAAAACAGCAATTTGCTAATTTTTCACACATTTGCTGAAATAAGTTTTAAAAATGCCGTTAGGTAGGTACTTGAGACCAAAGGATACCTATTCGCATTTGAACTTTCATAAAAAGATTTCTTAATTGTTTAGAATGTATGGGGATGTTTTTTATTTATGAGCGCTGGTGGCCTAGTGATAACAGCGTGCGACTTTCAATCCGGAGGTCGCGGGTTCAACCCCCTGTCTCGTACCAATGAGTTTTTCGGAACTGACGTACGAAATATCATTTGATATTTACCAGTCGCTTTTCGGTGAAGGAAAACATCGTGAGGAAACCGGACTAATCCCAACAAATCCTAGTTTCCTCTCTGGCTTGGAAGGTCAGATGGCAGTCGCTTTCGTAGACTAGTGCCAACGCTAATTCTTGGGATTAGTTGCCAAGCGGGCCCCAGGCGGGAGCCGTGAAAAGGGACAACGCGAGGAAAAAGTATGGGGATGTATTTTTTCATCTCTTAGTCAAATTTTGCGAAGTGAATATTGCTAGTCATTCTAAGTTACTTTCATTGGGACCAACCCCGACAGCTTGAAAAAAAACATTGGCACTCTCATAGAAAGAACAAAATCTGATTAGCCAAAATGTACATACAAAACAACCAATTTTTTAAGATTTATTTGTTTATTAAGCCCTTACCGCATATGGTGGATATGATATTCAACTCTATTGACAGCTATGAAAGTTCAAATTGAAACAAATATTTTTTATTAATCTTTATCGCACAATACTATATGAAGGTACAAATGGTACAAATGGCGAATTTAATGCCTTAAGGCATTGTCTACCAGTCAACCAATGGGTTAAACCAGAAAACTTAAGTACTTAGGTGCAATTTCAAAGTACATATATGTACTTACTGTAGTTTGGTAGGTCAGGATTAAAAGAGTTGAAGAGTTCGCATTAATTGCTGTTAGGTATGCAAGGAAAATAAATATGTAAAACCAAAACGATTATTTATCAAATATTTTATTTATCTTAGACTAGAGTTATATAACTTATATAGCTTAAATAGTTTACACTATTTCTTGACAAAACTCCAAGTCTTTTCAAACTAACTTTGAAATTGAAAAATTTCTTGGGCTTAACCTTTTGGACGCCAATGACCGATATATCCACACCGCAGGTTCAACGCCAAAGACCGATTAATCGGTCACATACCACAGAGCAACATAGACCTACGTGCATATGCATAAAGTTCAATTTCAGTTTTGACACTTCAGTGACGTGGCGTCCGAGTGACAGCTTTTGTGTTTGACACGGCGTCGAAATGGTTAAGTAACCCAAGGCCAAGACCCGAAAATTGATGTTAAACGAATACTATTTCTTACTCTTTTTATCAGTATTCTCTCTCTTTCTCTTATTAATTGGATTCCTCGGGTCGTATATGTCAAACCAATCGTCGCCTTTTGTTGAGGCGTCTTTCGCTAGGAGGGGGCCTTTTTCTTCGAATTTGAGCTTGTGACCCAGCCTGTGTACAAAATAACATGTTACATATAAATCATTAGGTACTAAAATAATAATAGTTATTTTCACCACACCAGCTAGGCTAACTTTGCACTGCAAAAACTGATAGCAAAGTTGCATTTTATTCACATTCTTATGTTTGCTGGTAGAATTGACTTTTAAATGATGATTTTGGATGATAAATATTTAATAACATTCATTTGGATTTTGTTTGCTTTGATTTTGTTTGATGTTTTACATTTAATATTTGCTTCGCAAAGTAAGCCTTTCCGAGCTGGTGTGGTGAAAATAAAATTTATAACAACAAAAAATAGAAACCCGTCAAGTGTGAGACAGATATACCTAAACAAAAATAAAAAAAATATGTGGTACGGAATTAACTAGGGCGCGTGTTGAATTCGCACTAGGCCAAGATAATTCTGCATCGATTTTTATAGCACAGACGTGCAAAAGTTATTATAAACGTGAATCTTCTATTAAATTATGTCGTTTTATAAAAAAAAATAGCATTAAAATTCGTTTTTTTTTAGCATTACAAATAAGGTAAACAATCTTGACGTGTCTTTTAATTGAAAAACACATTATAAAATTAGTTACGGCAAATATGTAACAACTATGAATCTAATAAGACCATTTATATTCTTCTTCTTTCATAAGTAATAGTTATTGATTTTTAAAAAGCGTTTTTCGATTAAAAGACATGTCAAGATCGCTTACCTTCTTTCTAGTTCTTTCTAATGCTAAAAAAAACAAACTATAATAACACTCGTACGCCTGTGCTATAAAAATCGCTGCAGAGTTATCTGGTCCTGACTCTTTTACCAATTATTGTCGTACTATTAGAAGTATTTTAACAAATTAAATTCCAACCTGTAAGTTCAGCCTGGGGCACTGGAAGCCTTGGTCACTTTTTCTTAGTATATGACATTTATTTCAGTTTATAATTATTGTCGTCTTGGCTAGGCCCCTCTTTATAGCGTATAGGTAACTTACCAGTCGTCACTATTAAGGTTGTCATCGTCCGCTTCCGCGCCCGCCCCCGCTTCCGCCTCTGACGTAGACGCCTTCTCCTTTATAGCGTGAAGTTTGTTCTTGAACTTGGCGAGTAGCTCTAACGTGAAGTTTTCTCTGTAACAAATGTTTAGTGGAACCTCGGTAATACGAATCTCAAGGAAAAGTCGTGTTAACAAGTTTTTGTGTTAAAATTACATATAATTTTATTTTTAGGGTTCCGTACCTCAAAAGGAAAAAAACGGAACCCTTATAGGATCACTCGTGCGTCTGTCTGTCCGTCTGTCACAGCCTATTTTCTCCGAAACTACTGGACCAATTAAGTTGAAATTTGGTACACATGTGCTTGCTCGCTTGGAACACGAGTCCGACTCGCACTTGGCCAGTTTTTTTATTTGTGTGAAGAACACTAATATTTGTTCCTGAGTCATGGGTGTTTTCTATGTATATAAGTATGTATTTATCTATATGTATAAGTATGTATATCGTCGCCTACCACCCATAGTACAAGCTTTGCTTAGTTTGGCGCTAGGTTGATCTGTGTAAGATGTCCTCTAATATTTTATGTATTTTGCATAAAATGGTGGAACTGTTATTCCGTAAAGGAATTCCTCGTCCCTAATTTATATCAAAATGATACCAAACTTGACATGAGTGCTACCAGTTTCACCTTTTGACCGCCACAGTCGGCTATGACCTTTTTGACAAGGACGGCTACATCCGACAGCATCGCCAATGCAATATGGACTTACGCGTGACTCCGTAAAGTTCAATTTCGCTTAAATGATCGCGATCGCCTGGCGTCCGGCGACATATTCCTTCGCCGTCTGACCAGGGGTGCGAAACTTCTCCCTTCGGGCAAACTCGGCTCCGTTCGGCTCAGCATTGCTCCGAGCAATTATTAGGATTCACACAACTTGACGGCCCTTTGCGTGCACGACCACAGATAAGGGCTTGAATTTTGACAACCCTAAATAGCCGAAAGGGATAGTGCCATATGTTAGAAAGGAACAGCATGGTTCGACCGCTGTCAAACTTCGGTTTTGCAGGAAGTTTCCAGTACGGTGTACGGTTATACTATTATTTATTCTGTGGTCTGACATTCAAAAGGTTAAACAGAACGGTAGCTGGATCACCGGAACCGCCTTTCCCCCCTCCCTTTTTGGGGGGTATCCAAGAGTTAATCTCGTGGCTAGGGCATTAGAATAGCTCAGTATGAGCCAAGCTACAATTGTGCGAAGCGGCGTCGCCTGTGTTGCTCTCAGCCTGAGACAAAAATATACAGGGTGTCCCAAGACTATGGGACATCAAGGGAAAGTACCTTAAATATCGTAGATAGGATATTATGCTGAAAGACATTATTTTAATTTAAAAAACAATTTAAACTGCATTCATAGATTTTTAAATAATTACATGGTTGAACCGGTAATCGAACCCGCTACACGAGAAAAAAATCGCCCTGTAGTTTTATCATACCGATCGAAAGGCTTCATCATAAGGATTACTTTTTGCTGAATAACATAGTGTCAGAAGTAAAAGGAAGACCATGAATTTAACTTTTATTTATGACACTATGATGATGAATCCTTTCGATCGGTATGATAAAACTACTGGCTGATTTTTTTTCTGGTGTAGCGGGTACGATTCCCGGTTCAACCATGTAATTATTTAAAACTCTATGAATGCAGTTTGAATTGTTATTTTAAATTAAAATAATGTCTTCTTTCAGCAAAATATCCTGACTACGATATTTAAGGTACTTTCCCTTGATGTCCCATAGTCTTGGGACACCCTGTATACTGCTCCTTATATTTCTGCGCTACTTCCCCTACTAGTATAAATAAAACAAATAATAAAAAATAAGCAGTTTATTTAGTGTATATTTCTTTAAATAATGGTATCCATTTTAAACTAGCTAGGTATCGTAAAATAATACTTTGGCTTTTTTAAGTAGGTTATGCAACTCATGCGATCTTATTGTGAAACTCGCTTCGCTCGTTTTATACTAATACTTTTCCTTCGACAGCGAAATAACGTAATATAAACATTTAAAGTTAATGATGGCAGAATGCACGCCGTATGCCTCTCATACTAGTAAAAAAAAAATGTCGAAAAGTTGTATGAAAGAAAATATTTATGGACACAGGATTTTGAAGGGCAATAGAATACCACAGACAATATATCGTAATATATACCCTGCTAAACTTAAATACTGAATAAAGTTTTTTTAAATACCTCGTCGGTGGCAAACAAGCATACGGCCCACCTGATAGTAAGGAGTCACCGTAGCATATGAACGCCTTCAACTTGAGTAAAGTAAGGACGCTAAGCCCGTAGAATTTCGTACAATGACCCGCTATTTGTTATCTTTATCGCAAGAGCATGGTTATATCGATGTCCCGCTTGCGCAGTGGTGTTGACCGCCGGCAATATAATGCGCGTACGATAGATATAGAAACAGGTAGGTCAAGGTACGAAATTCTTCGCACTTGCGTCCTTACTTTAGAAAAAAAATTTTTAAGTGCGTAAGCGCTACTTACACCATCCCACTAACCCAGGGCTAACCGGTTAAACCTGGAGTTACCATGGTAACCAGTACAATTTGAGACAAGGTTAACGGGTTAACCCCGGGTTAGTGGGATGGTGCAAGTGGCACTTAATAGTAAATGTGTTTTTAAACGATAATACTAAAAACAAAAAAATTATAAGTACAGTAATGTTTACAATGGTGGTGTAAAAATTAAGTTGACAGAAAGATATTCCTTTAAAGCAGCGGTCGGCAACCTTTTAGCAGCCACGGGCCACATAGTGGTTAACGAAGTTGACGCGGGCCGTACTTTGTTAATATTTGTGACTTTATCAGATATTGTCGTTTGTCAATATTACATACAAAATAGCCAGGGAGGCTCGCGGGCCGCAAGTGAGAGATTCGCGGGCGGGATTAAGGTCCGCTTGTTGCCGACCGCTGCTTTAAAGCAAACTTTTATAACTTTTGCAGGAAATTATATTGTATTAGTACAAAAAAATATTAACATTTTATACAAAACATTTTTTTTTAAATACAGTAATTATTTTAATATGATCATCTAAATTCATTCAAACATTCATCTAAATCGTCAGAATCATTTATTACAGCCTCATCCCACGGACCATAAATATTATCCTTATATTTCTGCCATCTGACAAACATGACAGGACAGTAAACTGTCAAAATACACACCAAAATGACATAATAACATAACAACGTCATCGAAACTAAATATAAACTAATAACCGTCAAAATCACAGTAAAAACACATAAAGGTAAGAATAACTTGGTTTTTAGTAAAACTTTAAAAAGTTGCGGGCTTAACACGAAAAAAATGACAGATACTGTCAAAAGCACGAACGCGTCAAAAGGCGTTGACAGTCTTGACGCTAAACACACCGAGCCAAATATGGCGGCATTTATTGACAGCGATTTTGACACTAATGCTATTGGTACTTCGTAGTCAAAGAAAATCATATGTACCAACATCATTATGACAGCCCAAGCGTATATAGTGTCAGTACTGACAGTATCCGTCAAAGTATGTAAAATAGGTGATACTAGATAACCTATAACTAGGTATACTAGCACAGTTTTTAAATTGCTAAGTAATTCGCTACCTTCAACTATTAAATATACGATATAACTACATATAGTAAAAGTTATAGCCACATATATAACTGTATATGTGTGCGTCCAATCGTTATACATATAAGTAAATAGAACAGCATATAAAACGCAAATTGATAGTCTCAGTACAACTCGAAATGAGCCTTCAACACCTTGTTTTAAAGTCACTTTTTCTACAAATAGATTCTTCCTCAGTTCTTCAAGAAATTTCGAATCTGTATAGTTGTCAGGATAGTCCCGGTTTTCGTATAAATTCTTGACCCAAGGTTTCTTTTTGAACGGTTTTCTTGATACTTTCGTACGTCTGCTTCTGAAAAGACGGTTTTGCTTCACTCTTCTTGATACTTTCACAGGCACACTTAAATTTAAACCGAAATGCATATCGAATTTTAGAGTATTTGGTCACAAACGGATGTAAAATCGAATATAGATCAATAATTTCGACGTTAAAAAATCAGTATATTAGACCGCCTGTTTGTTACCTCTTCCTGAGTTGATGTATTTATTGTATTGAATTGTTTTTCTGTATTGAGTAGCGCAAGAGCAAGAGTTTTTGTATTTTGTATTTGTATATGAAAAATGTTAAAAAAAACCGGGCAAGTGCGAGTCGGACTCGCGCACGAAGGGTTCCGTACCATAATGCAAAAAAAAAACAAAAAAAAAGCAAAAAGAAAACGGTCACCCATCCAAGTACTGAACACGCCCGACGTTGCTTAACTTTGGTCAAAAATCACGTTTGTTGTATGGGAGCCCCATTTAAATCTTTATTTTATTCTGTTTTTAGTATTTGTTGTTATAGCGGCAACAGAAATACATCATCTGTGAAAATTTCAACTGTCTAGCTATCACGGTTCGTGAGATACAGCCTGGTGACAGACGGACGGACGGACGGACGGCCGGACAGCGAAGTCTTAGTAATAGGGTCCCGTTTTACCTTTTGGGTACGGAACCCTAAAGACTCAAAACTATCAAAAATGTATTAATGTTCTGTATACGTAAATTTGAAACTATCAAAACTAAGGATTCATGGTACAAGGGGTAGTCAAAGGGTTAATGGATGAGATGTCAAGTTTCACCAGGCAGCAAAGTAGTCTGCCTCATGCCTTGAAAACGCTCAACTCACTTTTTGAACCACTCGCTACGCTCACGTTTCAATATTTCGCTTCTTGTGCAGGTCTCAATATAAACACGATACGCAAACATCAACTTTGCTCCCTAGTGAAACAAATAAATATTTTTATTAAAAAAAATGTATATTTACCTGGCAGCTCCTTTTTTCGGTAATTTCTCCTTCATCTTCTTATATTTCTCCTGTTCTTCAACATAATCCTTGTACATCTCGTTATCTTCTTTAATTGTCTTTTTATCTTCTTTCTGTTCTTCTTTTTTCTCCTGTTTATCTTCTTTGGGCGCGTTCATTTCTTTTTTCAGCTGTTTTATTTCGTTTCTTATTCTGTCTCTGCAATAAACCAAAAATAATGTTATTGTTATGTTCAAAATATATATATTATTCGAGTTAATTAAGCCGAAATAGCGAAAAAAAAACTTTTTTGGCTGCTTCATACATTTTGGCTGGTCCATTTTCTATGGGAGGGTAAATTTTTTCGAGATTTCGGGGTTGGTCCCATAGTAAAAGTTGCTCAGTACAATCCCGAAATCTCCCTAGCAACAGGAATGCAGTTATTTTTTTAGCCATTGATTAATTACCTCTCCTTCCTTCTCTCCTTATCCCTTTCCATCCCAATATAATACTCCTCCTCCTCGCTCTCACTCTTCCGTCTCTTTCCCTCCGGACTGCCGCTTCGCTCCCTCTCTGGACTTCTCTTCTTAAGCTTGTCCCTTATACTGGACACGGTCGCTGCTGTTTCCTCTTTTTTCTCGTTTATTTCCTCTTGAGTCGGTGGTTTGTCTTTTTGGTTTTTTTCTTCTAATTCTAGCTCTGTAATAATAATGTGCCTATTATTAACGTAAAGTTAACAGACAATCGAAGCGAGGACGTTAAAGAAAAGAGGCTGGCAATACCGTTTTTTGCTTAATACGTCAGTTAAATGTTTGTGTGACTTTGTGCACGTTTCCCCCCGCAAAAAATGGCAGAACGATTTGTACGGTAAGATATCGCTTGGGCTCCTCCCTTCCGACGTGTCGGAAGCCGGAATTGCTAGAGTTCCGGAGTGATTAAGAACTACCCGAATGCACCTTAAGTTAGGTTCTTACCTGCGCTGACGAGGTTGCGGAGGAGTACTTCGGCGTTCCTGGGACCTAGCCGTAGCAGCGAGGCGGAAACAGAGGGGTTTTAGTGGGTAAACCTGGTGTCTCATTAGCCCACAACAGGGAGTCCCACATAACCATCCCGGCCCCCGCGCCGGGTGGTATGCGTAAAACATTTCCCTTTAAAAAAAAAAAATATCTTACCTGCGGCAGTCATTTTGCTAAGTTTAGGGTCTTCTAGCAGATCATGTGTGGATTTCGGCTTCCCTCTGTACTCCATCGCTTCGCCCTCATCCTCCTCTGCCTCTTCGCCGAAGGACAGCAAACCGAAGTTTCTAGAAGGTTTTATTAAAGAATAATTAAATAAAAGTTAAGTAGATCCAACGATTTTCTTATTGAAAAATCAGCTTTTGCTTTGAGCCTCCGATGGGTGGATGTTTCCAGCAACTTCTGCTAGAAACTTAAATGCGAAGGGAAGGCCGAACTCTGCGCAGGGCCGAAAGCTCGAAGCGTCCAGGAGACGCCCACCTAGATACGAGGCCGAAGGCCGAGCAGCGGGAGGTTTGTTCTTAAACAGAACTATAGTACAAATGTCTTAATGCGAAGGCTTAGGGCCGAAGGCCTGGAGCGAGCCACAGATGCATGCTTTCGGCCTCGCGTGCAGGTGCACCTCTCCCGGGCCCGTCGAGCCTTCGGCCCTACGCGAAGCTCAGCCTTTAGCTTTCGCAATGAAGTTACTTGCGGAATTTGTAGGAATCATGTACCCGTCAGACCGTCCGGGCCTTCGGCCCTACGTGAAGCCACAGAAGAATTGATAGTACTACCATACAGAAAGGACACTTCCTACAAACCCGAAGACAGCGATTCAGGGTCGAATCATGCTATCCCTTTCTAATATATAGCACTACCCCTTTCGGCTTTAGGGTTGTCAAAAATTCAAGTGACTATCTTATCTGTGGTCGTGCACGCACAAGTCAAGTGGTGCCAACCCTAATAATTGCTCGGAGTAATGCTGAGCCGAACGGAGCCGAGTTCGACCGAAGTCAGGAGTGTCTCCCCACTGGTGGAGCTCAGTCTTCGCATTACTACACTTGTATTATTATTCTGTGTTTAAGCACTAACTTCCCGCAGCTCGGCCTTCGGCCTCGCGTGTAAGTGGACCTCTCGCGAGGTTCAAGTGTGGGTACTTACTTAACAGCTGCCCCGCGCTCCTTCTTCTTCTTAGTGACCTGAACAGGTTTAGGGGCCGCGACCCGCGGTTGGATATCGTCGAACGGGTTAATGATCACCGTGGCCCCGGTGATCTTATGTGGGTGCTCGGGGCGGTCGTCGGGGCCTATTAGGCCTTCGGTCAGTTTTAGCACGTTGTATATAGTTTCACCTGAAAAAGGAGGGTTATGTAAGTTTATTAAAAAAATGCCACAGCCGCAATGGTAAGATAAAGATAGTTTATTAGGGTTCCGTTATCCGTACCTCAAAAGGAAAAAAAAAAACGGAACCCTTATAGGATCACTCGTGCGTCTGTCTGTCCGTCTGTCACAGCCTATTTTCTCGGAAACTACTGGACCAATTAAGTTGAAATTTGGTACACATATGTAAATTGGTGACCCAAAGATGGACATTTTTTTTATAATTTTTAAATACATAGGTGCGAAGTTATTTAAGAAAATATCCAAAAATTAACCATTCCCCCCCTTTATCTCCGAAACTACTGGGTCTAAAATTTTGAAAAAATACTCGAAATAGTTCTTTACCTATAGATGACAGGAAAATCTATTAGAAATTTGCAGTCAAGCGTGAGTCGGACTTATGTACGGAACCCTAGAAACGCGAGTCCTACTCGCACTTGGCCGGTTTTTTTATTCAAGTATGCATATTACAATGCGCTTATAAACGTCAATTAAAGCTACACCGGCTCCAACCCTACGCCTCTGCCTCGAGAAGATTTAAGTCCCCCCCTCAATTGGAGGAGGGTATGTATGTAATACTAACCGGTGACTTTTCCAAAGATAGTATGCTTGTTCTGCAGTTCCGGAGTAGCTCCAAGCGTGATGAAGAATTGGGATCCATTGTCATCCTTCCCCGCATTGGCCATGGCCACAAGACCTCGCCGGTTGAACCGGAGTCGGGTGTGGAACTCATCCTGAAATCATTTTTGGAATATACTATAATATACCTAGACATTTCGTCGTCAGTTTTATTATTGAACACTGTTAGTAAGGATGCCCCTGTCATTTATGGTGTGCCCCAGGGCAGTATACTGGGACCCAGTTTGTTTCTGATTTACATAAATGACCTGTGTCAATTATCGCTTACAAAAGGTAAAATCTTCACTTATGCTGATGACACCTCTATAATTTTCCATGGAGATACATGGGAGGAAGTGTATAGTAATGCTGAGATAGGACTCCATAAAATCAGTAGCTGGTTACAAAGAAATCTACTTACCCTAAACTTAAGTAAGACCACATATTTACAATTTTCTTTAAATAAATCATTTATGCAAAATAGAGAACTTAAGGTTCACACATGTAGTTTTCAGACAGGAACTGATTGTACTTGTACGGTCATTGCTAAATCTGATTGCATTAAGTATCTAGGAGTACTGCTTGATGATAGACTGAGTTGGCAGCCACATTTAGAACTAACCTCAACACGAATAAGAAAACTAGTTTATATTTTTAAGAAATTAAGATCTGTATCTGAACTAGATTTATTAAAAACTGTGTATGTTGCTTTGGCGCAGCCAGTCATTGGTTATTGCAATGTTGTATGGGGTGGCGCTTGTAAAACCCATATGATAAAATTAGAAAGAGCTCAGAGATCCCTGTTGAAGGTCATGACATGTAGACCATATAGATATCCAACGACTCTATTATATAAACAATGTCAATTGCTATCTGTCAGACAACTATATTTATTACTGTTAACGTTAAAACAGCATAAGCTTACCCCCTATGATCAAAATAAAAATACAAGTAAGCGAACAATGACAAATGTATGTGTGCCATATAAATGCAGACTGGCTACTGCCAGACGGCAACAGGGTTTTATGAGCATCTTTATATATAATAAAATTAACAAAACTCTAAATATCTATCCCCTAACTAAATATGAGTGTAAGAGAAAACTTAAGTCTTGGTTGCTGTCATTAGATTATGATCAAACTGAAAGCATCCTACATTAATATACTCATATACACACACACACACATACACACACACACACACACACACACACACACACACAATAAATAAATATATATATATATAATGTAATTGCTATGTAATCTTACTAGAATGGCATTGTTTTCTGGTATCAAAACAAGCCCTATAAATAAATATAATTAATTTCTTTAAATATAAAATTAAAAACATAAATTTAGTAGTTAATAATAAGATTTGATAATCTTCATTCTGTCTCTATTGTCTGGGAGAGGACACTGACTTCTGTAACACAGGTCTTTACCTAGCTCAGAAGTCAGGGACTTCAACACCTACCTGTAACTTGTTTTTGTCAATAAAAATATTTTTTTTTTTTTTTTTTATTATAAGCAAGATTTATGAGAATAGAACGACAGTTAACTGATTTAACACTGACATTGCGGGGTTAATGCATCGCAACCATAATGTGATATATAGTGTTTAGTTTGAAAATATATTTTTAAAATAGGTATGCTAGTTTTAAGGTCTATGGGCCACTAGTTGCCTTAAAGAATAATTTTCATTCATTCATTCATTTATTCATTCATTCATTCATTGAAGGACAGCATTGTGAAGAAACTTGCAACCTGTGTAGAAATTCAAAGGTGTATGTGAAGTCCCCAATCCGCATTGGGCTAGCGTGGAAACTATAGCCTAAACCCTCTCGCGCATGAGAGGAGGCCTGTGCCCAGCAGTGGGACGTATATAGGCTGAATTATTATTTGTATGTCTATCCCATCACGGAACAATGGTGTTCCGGACCTTTGAGAGGCGTGCGCGGAGCCGAAGCCAACACGTAGAGGCCCTTTTGAATTATTATCTTTTATTCATCATTCTTCTTAGGCTAGGTTTTTATAATATGAATATAAAAGTAGCCAGCAGCGGGGCAAGGCCCAAGCTACCGGTGGTCAGGGCTGCAGAGAGAGGAACCGGCGGACTATCCGCGCCGTGTCCAAGATCAGCGCCTTCTGCATCTGTCCCTTGATCCAACCACCTAGCGAAAGTCTCTCAAGATGTTGGTCGATGATGTTTTATTATTATTATTAATTACTTTGAAAGGTGCTCCGTAGATGGATTCCCCGCCCGTGCCGTCTCCATTCGGATCGCCGCCCTGTGCTATGAAGCCCGGAACCACTCGGTGGAATATTGTGCCTGAAAATAATTAAGTAGTATGTTACTATGTATACTATAAATGCTGAAAATAATAACTTTCAATCAAAAACTTATGGACTTAAAAAAATAAGCCATAATTTTATCGTCTCTATCAGCAGTTCCACTTAATCGAAAATTACAACTTTAGAATCAAAATCGTCATCATCATCACAGGGCTAGTCACTTTTTCTATAGTAAGGTCATTGCGCTTGTTCCCGTCCATGCTCTAGTTTTCGTCCACACATGACGGATTAGCAAATAACATATTTCATTTTTAATTTGTTACTTGTGAAATGTAATTTATATGTAGATAGATATATAGATATTAAGGATTGCAATAAGTCTAAATTTGTGCAGCAATGTAGGTTTATATTCCAATTTCGTCAAGTGGACGAAAACTAGAGCTGGGAGAAAACTAGCGCAATGACCTTATACTGGATGCTTCCTGTAACAGGAGCAATAAATTAAACTAAAGGCTGTACTCCTCAAACTGACCAACATTTGTTCAGCAACTTTTAAAAATTATAAATCCTTTAGACTTCCTCTTTTTCATACAAAATAAATATTGCCATCAATGTACACTGACATCAGTGTGTTTGACGTTACTTGTCACGCTTTTAACATTTAACAAAATTTGCAATACATTGCGTCTTAGAATAAACTTTAAAGTGTAATAAAAATCAAACCATGAGTTATTTTCAAAAGTTGCTGAACAAATGTTGGTCAGTTTGAGGAGTACAGCCTACAGTTTAATTTATTGCCCCTGTTACAGAAAACACACTGTATGATATCTATACGATTTCTCATCAAAAAATGCTTTCTTGAAACAATCTTCCAATAATATCACTCATAGTTAAAAATCTCACCATTATAGTATCCTTCCATACATAGTTGTATGAAATTGCGGCTCGCTTTTGGGGCCTCCTTTGTCCATAACTCTATGTCAATGTCACCTGCTGATGTCTTTAATAGCACCTGAAATATAAAAACACTCATAATTAACACTTTTGTCAAAGGTTTGGAAGAGATCGCTCAAAGGATGTCTGGAAGAGTTCGCTTTTTAGCGATAAGACCGCCTGTTGTTACCTAGTCTTAAGCTTGTGTTTCGCTTTTTGTATTTTTTTAACTTTATGGTGCAATAAAGGATATTTACATACATACATAATAATAATAATATAGCCTTTATTTCTGACATTTTAAACTTGATCTATATACATGTTTTTAAATTGTGTTTTTAACTGGATGTTTCCTTGTCAGTTTGCCTTCTGGCAAAGGCCTCCCCTAGAATTGCCAGTCTTCTACATACATATAATCACGCCTATTTCCCGGAGGGGTAGGCAGAGACTACGGATTTCCACTTGCTACGATCCTGACATACTAAGGATATTTACTAATTTCCTTGTGGTGCCGGGCGCCCTGTTTCCAGTACAAAATTAACACACATACATGTTCTTGGCAGTGAATGTGTTAAATACCAGAAGCAAACATGGACTGGGCATAGGATCATTGCGTCAGTTTACCGTCTAGTGCCTGTTTCTACTACGCCAAGTGAATGGGCACTGGACGTAAACTGATGCAATGACTCTATATTGACATAAAAACAGGAGAAGTGGAGTCAAATTCGAAGACTGTCTAGAGGGTGCAAATGGCATCAGAGAAGACCACTAACAAGATGGGAAGATGAACTTAAACTAACGGCAGGTCCTAAATGGTGAAGAGTGGCCCTTGACGGACTACAGTGGAAAGAGCTAACAGATATAGTCTAGTCACTTACTCAGGACAAATGGACTTATAGATTGATAGACTATAAGTCACAATAAACAAAAATAAGAATAACAATTAATAAATAAGAAATGAATAAGAATAAGAATTATTTATTAGCAGAAAAAATAAAGTTGGACCAAGAAAAGTCTTTCAGCAGATTTGATAGCCCACAGAGTGCAAGTGTTATTTATACGTCATAATTTCATAGAAGTTTGACGTTTAAAAATAACACTTGCACTGGGTGGGCTATCAATCTGCTGCACTTTTCTTGGTCTGACTCTAACATAAAACTAAAATTCATTTAGACCAACAAATGCTATCGACATTGGCAGAATCCATCTTGCTAAATTTAGCAAGGAGTAAAAGCCATTATTTATTTAAAAAAACCGGGCAAGTGCGAGTCGGACTCGCGCACGAAGGGTTCCGTACCATAATGCAAAAAAAACAAAAAAAAAGCAACAAAAAAAACGGTCACCCATCCAAGTACTGACCACTCCCGACGTTGCTTAACTTTGGTCAAAAGTCACGTTTGTTGTGTGGGAGCCCCATTTAAATCTTCATTTTATTCTGTTTTTAGTATTTGTTGTTATAGCGGCAACAGAAATACATCGTCTGTGAAAATTTCAACTGTCTAGCTATCACGGTTCGTTAGATACAGCCTGGTGACGGACGGACGGACGGACGGACAGCGAAGTCTTAGTAATTGGGTCCCGTTTTAAAAAAAATGCTGCGCTTTCGTACCTACTGATGCCCAGTAGACTAGCGGCGTTTCCTCTATAAAAGGCCATGCTTAGCCGCTAGCCAAAGTAACTGCCATCGGATATGTACTTAGCTTAGTAAAGATCTCATTTATTAAAAAAAAGTCCGTAAATGTGTAAGGAGTTCTCAAAAAACCGAAAATTACCTTTCCTAGCGCAGGTGGTTCTTGAATGTAAATATTACTCATTTTGACCTCGTTCGCAGGCTAAATCATTTGAATAAATGTTATAATATTTATTTTTAATCAATAAACAAAGAGTATGTTGACAAATTACAATAAATTAGTTAAATTAACGCAATTTAATCAACACAGAGATGAGAGCGTAGTCTTGTCAGCGATGCATTGACATTTGTTTGACAAATCTAGTGTCAGTTTTGACAGCGTGCGGTGTGCGTTCGGATATCTGCTTTTTAGGTACAACTTGGCAAAAAAGAGTAGAAATTAAAAAGTGGCTGTAGTGTCGTCCCGTTCAAACCAATAAATATAAGAGAACGGGACGACACTACAGTGTTGCCGCTTTTTAATTTCTACTTTTTTTGCCAAGCTCTACCTAAGTTTTATTTATTCAATAGGGAACTCTGCGTAGATGGCGTCACTAGCTCAATCACATGGCTTACCGTACACGACAATCGAAAGTTCGGTTTCTGCTTCTCTATCACTCTTGCATATTCGATCGATAGACAGGCAGATAGAAGTTTCGATTTTCGCGTTTTGCGGTAGGCCACCCTTTGAACAAACCGCCTTGATGCATCAAGGTCATAGTGAAAACTTATAAAAAAAAAATCAGGCAACTATTATGAGCGCTCTACCGCACTTTACCGCACTAGTACGATAATTAGCACTGATAGTTCCACTAATTGAGATGTCGACTACGAGATAACTCGCGTTTTGGCAAGAAAACTGATGTACTGAGTTAGCACTCTATCCTTACTTATATTTCTCTATGAAACAGTGTTCAAATATTCCAATATGATATGAGTCAGAATTCGATATAGGTACGAACTCAGTAATGCAATATTAAACACATGCATGAATACCTGAAAAATGTACAGGGTGCATTCGTTTTAGATTTTTCTCGATATGATATCGATTGACGTAGGTAAGTACTTACCTACGGTAACTATGAAGAAGCACATTTAAACTGTACTAAAATATGTTAAAATTAAATTTAAAAAAATATTTGTGTAGTACGTTTATACGATGGTGTCGATGGTTTGAAACACTTAATTTTTATGGTTCCGTACCCAAAGGGTAAAAACGGAATCCTATTATTAAGAGTCCACTGTCCGTCTGTCTGCCACCAGGCTGTATCTCATGACTCATGAACCATGATAGTTGAAATTTTCACAGATGATGTAAGTATTTCTGTTGCCGCTATAACAACAAATACTAAAAAGTACGGAACCCTTGATGAACGAGTCCGACTCGCACTTATCCAGTTTGAAATTTCTAATAGGTTGGTAGTTTTGTAGCAAATTGTGACAGACGGTAGACTATACTTGGTCAAGCAGATCTTGTCAGTAGAAAAAGGCGGCAAATTTGAAAAATGTAGGCGCGAAGGGAGATCGTCTCATAGAAAATTTGAATATCGCGCCTTTTTCTACTGACAAGATTTGCTTGACCGTGTATAATCACTACTATTGATACAGTTAATTTTAACGTGATATTATATAGACATTTTCCTCTCCGGGTGAATTCCTAAAATAAAAGGAAAAACATTTTGCAACATTACATATAAATAGCCAAATTAAATAAATCGCAAATAGATGTACCCAATAACAGAGATTTGTACGCGGTAATGGAATCGAGAAACAAAACGCAAATTAAGATGAACTGACTTCGCCCCGGGGGAGCGCTTAGCCTTAAGCCCGTCTTCCAGTCTAAGATATAGTTTTAAGGCTAAAGCTTCCAATATCGGACGATACTCCATATCGGTATTGAAATCGGGTATTTACCCGCAATACCGGAGTTCCATATTTAGTGGCAGGTAGATATTAAGAAGACCATTTAAAAAACCGGGCAAGTGCGAGTCGGACTCGCGCACGAAGGGTTCCGTACCATAATGCAAAAAAAAAAAACAAAAATAAGCAAAAAAAAACGGTCACCCATCCAAGTACTGACCACTCCCGACGTTGCTTAACTTTGGTCAAAAATCACGTTTGTTGTATGGGAGCCCCATTTAAATCTTTATTTTATTCTGTTTTTAGTATTTGTTGTTATAGCGGCAACAGAAATACATCATTTGTGAAAATTTCAACTGTCTAGCTATCACGGTTCGTGAGATACAGCCTGGTGACAGACGGACGGACGGACGGACGGACGGACGGACGGACAGCGAAGTCTTAGTAATAGGGTCCCGTTTTACCCTTTGGGTACGGAACCCTAAAAACGATAGGTAGGTACATACTTTTATTTATAAGAAATTTAAAAAATTAAGGTCTAATCTTTAAAACTAGTGTCTCTGTGATCTATAGGTAAACCTCACGAGAAAACTTAAAACTGATTTTTAAGTTATTCTCGTGAGGGAGGGAAAAAAATTTAATAATCAAACCTCCTCACAAAATTTCACGAGAATCGGTTGGAAATTTCGACCTGTAGGGGATACCATTACATACGGCCATACGAAAGCAATTTTTTCACAAGCTTTAACGCAGACCTTCGCTAACGCTTGGTTAAAAAACCATAAAATGTTTCGATATGGTCGTATTGCAGGCACCATACGATATCCCAGAAGAAGCGCTGGTGGCATAACGGTAAAAGCGTGCGACTTTCAATCCGGAGGTCACGGGTTCAAACCCCGGCTCGTACCAATCAGTTTTTCAGAACTTACGAGCTTGTATGAATTATCATTTGATATTTACCAGTCGCTTTTCGGTGAAGGAAAACATCGTACGGAAACCGGACTACTCCCGATAAGGTCTAGTTAAACCCTATGGGTTGGAAGGTCAGATGGCAGTCGCTTTCGTAATAACTAGTGCCTACGCCAATGCTTGGGATTCGTTCCCAAGCGGACTCAGGCTCCCATGAGCTGTGGCAAAATGCCGGGACAACGCGAGGAAAATGATGATGATACGATATCTCAGAAAAAAGAGTTCAGAATAGATACTGCATCCACGGAAGACAGAATGAGCGCGCCGCGCTCTGACGGGAAACGGCATGGGCCTGGATTAGTATGGGAACCATTGACGTAGATATCTAGGGATTGGGTTTACGGGCAATAATAATGAGGCATGACAGGGGCCAGTACAGCGGTGTGACACGCGACAACGCGATTTTTTGATGAGTTCGCATCACGCGCGCGATTGGTTGACGAGTTCGCATTACGCGCGTTATTGGTCGCAACTAGTTGCGTTAGACCGCACGATTGGCTGGAATTCATGAGTAACACCGCTGAACTAGTGCCAATTTTAGTGCCTCGTTAGCCCGTCCTTAGATATTATACACCTACGTCAATGATGAGAACCTATATCGCTAAAACACTGTCACATAAATTGGCCATATTTTCTCTGCATCGCTCGCGCTATGCCTCCGGCCTAAATCCACGATGGAAATAACTTTCTGTCGCCCTATCAGTGCGACTCCCGATCTCGCCTTATCGCCACCGATCCCCGCCCGGCCGAGTTCACGTGGGAATCGACATTAAGGTAAATTATCTTTTTTTAATTTATAGATGTTAAATTTTATTTAAGTGAAGAAAAAACATACAACAGATACAATATTAAAACTAAAGTTAAGACTAGAAATAAAATAAAAATACAAACTATAAAATATACTTACCTTACCTACAAAAAAAAAACTATAAAAAGAACACCCCGTCCAACAGGTCGGACTGCGGCATGGACCCCATGACACTGGCGGCGTTACCTCTCTGTATCGTAAGGGAAATACGTTGAGAGAGGTACGCACCAGCCCTGGGGTCCCCTGTGGTGTCAACCAGCCGCGCCGATAGTGCTCCTATAAATGTTTTCATGTCGGCTGACCAGGGACCCAAAGTCTCAACCGCGAGCGCCGCAAACTCATAGATGGTCAAGCAAATCTTGTCAGTAGAAAAAAGCGCGACATTCAAATTTTCTATGAGACGATATCCTTTCGCGCCTACATTTTTCAAATTTGCCGCCGTTTTCTACTGACAAGATCTGCTTGACCTATACATACCTAATCGTGTTGAACTGTACATATACCTACCTACATTTGCAAGTTACGGAAAATCTTCAAATTCATGGAAAAGTTTACGGAGATTTCAATGGAGCTCAAAAGTCAGCTAAGTAGTGGTATTTTTTAGGGTTCCGTACCCAAAGGGTAAAACGGGAACTAAGACTTCGCTGTCCGTCCGTCCGTCCGTCCGTCTGTCACCAGGCTGTATCTCACGAACCGTGATAGCTAGACAGTTGAAATTTTCACAGATGATGTATTTCTGTTGCCGCTATAACAACAAATACTAAAAACAGAATAAAATAAAGATTTAAATGGGGCTCCCATACAACAAACGTGATTTTTGACCAAAGTTAAGCAACGTCGGGAGTGGTCAGTACTTGGATGGGTGACCGCTTTGTTCTTGCTTTTTTTTGTTTTTTTTTTGCATTATGGGCCCTTCGTGCGCGAGTCCGACTCGCACTTGCCCGGTTTTTAATAATGAATAATGAAAAAGAAAATACCACGCCGAACTAAATTCAAACAATTTTACTAAATTATTATTATTAAACAACTAAATTGTGGTACATATACCTAAATTATTCCGTTTTTATTTTGTTTTTCATATTTTAATATAAGTATTGCAATACTTAGGTACCTACTCACAAATTTTGTACTTACAATATTTTAGTAAACATTTTAAAAACAAATAATATGTCCACCTACATACAAATATATGGAAAAGTTATTTATTTATCAACAAGCCATTAATCTATAGGTACTTATATAAAACAATTTTTTTTTCAACAAAACTAAGGATTAAAAAAAACTTAATTACCTATAATTTTTTTTTTAATTCAACCCCTAATTTTGAAAGGAGTTGAAAGTTTTTCTCTGACGAAATCGTAAAAAAAGCTAGTTATACATAGTATATTAACCTTTCAATACCATTATGTAATGTGTAAATATGATTTGGGGTCACGTTGGGATCTCGGGCCAAGTTAAAATTGCAAAACTTTATTTATTTTGTGGTTTGTGGTTTTGGTACATTTCATTTGAAATAGTTTTCTAATAACGTCCTTATCAATCATATCAAACCAATCCATATCCTTTCTAGATCTATTATCTTAAGCCCGCTCCACACTCGTGCGCGAATCGCGGCGCGAAGCCGCGAACGCGAGTCTGGAGTCGATTTCGCATATCAGCGAACTAGACTCCATACTCGCGTTCGCGGCTTCGCCCGCGATTCACGCGCATAGTCTGGAGGGGGCTTTAAAGTTCGAATCGGACAGATAATATTTTTGGAAAGTTCCCTCTGGAATCATTCTGAATGGAAACTTGCATTAAATTCTCATGTGAGTCAGCAATTTCGCGAGAATATTTTTGAGAATAGTCTACAACTTCCACTGCTATTTCCTCGTTACGGCTCGGCCACGACGTTGCGCGACTTGCGACGGCGGCGGCGACAACCATAGGTGGGCGACAACGAAAGGTCTCATCGCTGTGTCTCGCTCCAACCTATGCTGCCCTCCTAAGCTAAACAGCGGTATTTGCATTAACTTTTCATTGAAAATACGCCCATTTAGCTTAGGAGGACAGTATTGTTGTCGCCGCCGCCGTCGCAAGTCGCGCAATGTCGTGACCGAGCCGCTAATCAAACGTCCATCAGAACGGACAGCAGATAACGTGTACATTTTAATGAACGCTGTTAGCTATCAGGAATCACTGACACTCGAGATTAGATTGCGGGGTTTCAAGTTTAGGGATCGCGGGGAACCTAATTTATTTTAACACCCCGCCAAGAACCCGACTGTCGGGTACACTGTTCGTAGCGGCTACACGCTACATACGGCGAAGACGTGGCTACGCGCTACGAGCGTAACCTGTAGCACTTAGTGCAATGAATGTGTTAATAAAACGTTTTTTTTTTTATGAACGGGAGGCAAACGAGCAGACTATTGGTCCGATGGTGAGCGATTACCACAGCCTATGGTCACCTGTAACACCAAAGGGGTTGTAAGTGCGTTGACGGCGTTTAAGATGGGAGGACGTTCTTTTCTTGAGGGTTTGAAGGTGGTACCGATAATATCGTTTTTACATACAAAAACTACTTCTTTCATGATATTTCAGTTTTTTTTACAGAACGAAATCAACCAGTATGTCAGTTTCACTGTTACTTAAGACTGACTTACGTTAGACCGGACCGTGCCCGGGACGAGACGTCCAACATGTTATTTTATATGACGGTTGATCGGTGATCACGTGGTGCTTTCCATAGAAAACGAAGTGATGGAAGGTCCGGCCTGGCCCCGGCCCGGTCTATAGTTCGTTTTTTTAGCATTAGAAAGAACTCCACAGAAGCAAGCGTGCAGTTTTTATCAGGCTCTTTAATTGTTAATAATTATTGAATTATCTAATATAGCATGGTCAATACATATAATTTACTTCAAATTATTACCGCTAAAAATGCCGGATTTGGAACCACAAGCTTACTTCTGCGAAGTTCTTTCTAATGCTAAAAAACGGGACTGTAGCGTGAGTCATCAATATCCAAGTTTTTGGAATGTTTCCGAAACTTGCACATCTGTTATTAAACCGCGACACTTTCGAAACTAAAACTATATTTGGATTCTAAATGATTTTTATTAAAACAGATATTAAATAACAAAATAAATAAATCATAAATTTAGCCCTAATTAGCCTGAGGCATTGTTCCCAGGTGGCTGGCCGCGTTCCCCCTCTGCACAGCGAGGCTGAGTTTTTGTGCGAAAAAAGGGGCAGCTCGTAGGATAATGATTTGCATTTGATACTAAATCGGAAATATATCGCTGAACAATGGACAGCTTGTTTTAATTTTCAGGAAAACCATAATGCGAGCATAGTACAAAAATGAAGGTACTCCTCCTAGCGATCGTCACGTCCGTCTCCTGCACTGATGTCACCTTTATCCAACA
The DNA here is from genome assembly GCF_963556715.1 of Cydia fagiglandana. Taxonomy (NCBI): domain Eukaryota; kingdom Metazoa; phylum Arthropoda; class Insecta; order Lepidoptera; family Tortricidae; genus Cydia; species Cydia fagiglandana. The sequence goes on from NC_085956.1 coordinate 1,723,310, forward strand.
TCTTAATGACGTTACTACCAAGTTCAATGCCGCGGCTGCTAAGATTGCCTGGGAATCGTCTTTGGATCCTGGTAATACTGAGCTGCCTCTGAGGTAAGTCACTTATTGTAGATAGAGATTCTTTTAAAATATTCGCGCAGATTATAGGGACAGAGACATCACATGTGACCCTCCTAGCGATCGTCATTGCTGTCTCCTGCACTGATGTCACCTTTATTCAACATCTTAATGACGGCACCACTAAGTTCAATGCCGCGGCTGCTGAGATTGCCTGGGAGTCGTCTTTATATCCTGAGAATATTGAACTGCCCCTGAGGTGAGTTAGAGTTAGACCAAGAAAAGTCTGCAGCGATTTTGATAGTCCACGCAGTTCATAGAAATTTGACGTTTAAACTTTGCTATCAGTTTTGAAGTGCAAAATATTTCCTTCCAAATAGGTCTGCCGACTACCAGCGACAGCGGATCGCTTGGGAAGGGAGAAGCTGCGCAAGTTTGTCCGCTCTGGAAAGGAGTCAGGTGCTCAACGGGACCGAGAGGAGGATGGCGTACTTGTTCTGTAGGGGCCCGATGTTCACGGTAGATGAAGCTATGTACGTTACTTTAAAATATTACGTCAGGTGACAAGCAAAACTCACTAATTACCACCACAAGTTTATAGCTATAGTGAACCATATTAGTTTTAAAAGGTCGGAATTTTGTTTAATTTTTTTTAGTATGTAATTAGTGACTTTTGCTTGTCACCTGACGATTTCTGAAAATTTTTAAGACTAGCGGGTTAAGGATGACTCGCTAGACTGGACCGGGTCCGGGCCGAGGCATCCGACATGTAATTTTCTGTGACGGATCGGTGATAACGTGGTGCTTTCCATAGAAAACGAAGCGCCAGAAGCTCCGGTCCGGTCTAGCGTGAGTCGCCCGTTATTTGCTCAGCTATTTATGAGTTGAGACATGTGAACTGTGTGAGGGGGGGGGGGATGTGGGTCCGCGTTTAAATAGGTCTGCCAACTACCAGCGACGGCGGATCGCTTGGGAAGGGAGAAGCTGCGCAAGTTTGTCCGCTCTGGAGAGGAGTCAGTTGCTCAACGGGACCGAGAGGAGGATGGCGTACTTGTTCTGTAGGGGCCCGACGTTCACGGTAGATGAAGCTATGTACGTTACTTTCAAATATTTAAGCGGCTTAACCTTTTGAACGCCATCGTGAACCTTGCTGGAATGCACAAAGGTTGATATTGAGCTGTAGCCGCGCGCGTCACTTGATGTCTTCGGCGGTTAAAAGGTTAAGGAGTACTCACGCTAGACTGGACCGGGTCTGGGCCGAGGCGTCCGACATGAGAGGCGAGCGGCTGATCGGTGATCACTGTGAGTCATCCTTTACCTATTTGCTCCTCTATTTATGAGTTGGGAGATGTGAACTGTGTGAGGGAGGGGGGGTAGGGTTTAGGGTCCGCTTTGGAGAGGAGTCAGGTGCTCAACGGGACCGAGAGGAGGATGGCGTACTTGTTCTGTAGGGGCCCGACGTTCACGGTAGATGAAGCTATGTACGTTTCTTTTAAATGTTTAAGACTAGCGGCTTAAGGATGACTCACGCTATCGTCTGTATCTTTAGGTATTTAAAAAAGAGTGAACAAAATTTACCCTCAAATGGCTCCTTAAGCCAGTTGAGGGTAGATCATTACTTGATCAAATAATGTAGGTTAAAGTCAGGTCGTTCAGCGACTGATCCAGGCGGTTTTGTATTTGGTCGTTTAACCAATAAATGTTATAACTACCCGAAACATTTACAAATTATTTGTTTACTTTTATTTAAATACCTAAAGATACAGACTATAGACTGGGCCGGGCCCGGGCCGAGGCATCCGACATGTCATTTTCTATGACGGCTGATCGGTGATCACGTGGTGGTTTCCATAGAAAACGAAGCTCCGGAAACTCTTGGTAGAGTTGGGTTGGCATTAATAGTGCCGCCGACCCATCACGCAAAATAGGCGCAATAATATGACATCGAGTTGCGGAAACCAAGCCCGCGAAAACCTATAACTCCGGCCCGGTCTAGCGTGAATCGTCTTTTATTTGCTCAGCTATTTATGCGTTGAGAAATGTGAACTGTGTGCGTGGGGGGGGGGGAGGATATTGCCCCTTTTCCTCTCTCTCTTCCTTTTAGCAAATATTTCGACGCAATTTGGTTTAAAGTTGGTCAAGCAGATCTTGTCAGTAGAAAAAGGCGGCAAATTTGAAAAATGTAGGCGAGAAGGGATATCGTCTCATAGAAAATTTGAGTTTCGCGCCTGTTTCTACTGACAAGATTTGCTTGACCATCTATATGTTATTAACGCCTTTGTTTGATTTGTATAAAACACATTGAAAATCCAATTATATTTCCAGGAAAATCAGCAAATTGTATGAACGTCTCCAATCCATATACTCGGACGCTAAAGTGTGTATTCCTTTCGACAAACCTGAACCTCCAACTGATCTGGAGGGAGTGGAATCCGCCATCTTGGAATATATCGCGACTGTCAGACGAGTTCTGAATGTGAAGTCAGAAGGAGTATTCAGGTAAGTCTTAGAGCATCCGGAGTCGCCTTTAAGAGCTTACCTCTGCCGAAATCTTTGCACGAATTGTGCAAACTTTTATATGGAGTGACGTTAGCCATATATTTGATGTGTCCCCCCTCCCCCGCATCGCCTGACTGTTTTGTACAGAAAATGACAGCCATGGCGTCTCCAGTTATCTCCAGTTACTAAATACTCAAAGAGGTAGGTCTAAAGCATTATGGTAACATTCCATTTCTGACTGCAGCTGCACTACTAGTACTTAACGCGTCGCTGTCATTGTCAATTTCCATAGTAAAATGAACAGTAATGCAGCTGTTATCGTTGGAAATGGACTGTCACCTTTAGGGATATCGAGCGTATTTTCTTTGGACATTACGAAAGGCAACGGCTTGGATAATTTTTCTAAGACTCCAACTCATCTATCTTTTATCACAGTATAATATTATCGTAGGTACAGAAAAGACACTTCTTACAATACCGAAGATTGATAGCAATTCCGGGATGAACCATGCTATCCCTTTCTCATGTATGGCACTATTATTTTGGGCAATTTAGGGTTATCAAAATTCAAGTCATCTTATCTGTGGTCGTGCACGCAAAAGGACGTCAAGTGGTGCCAACCCTAATAATTGCTCGGAGCAATGCTGAGCCGAACGGAGCCGAGAATACCCGAAAGGAGGAGTGTCTCCCCACTGCTATTATATCTTTATAATTATGTCGTGGTCATCAGTTAGAATTCATAAATTTATTTTCACCACACCATCTTGGAAAAGCACATCAAAAACTGATAGCAAAGTTGCATTTTATTCACATGTGAGGCAAAGTCTTAAGCTTGTATCTGGTAGAATTGACTTTTAAATGACGATTTTGGATGATAAATATTTAATAACATTCACTTGGATTTGATTTTGTTTGATATTTTACATTTATTTAATATTTGCTTCGGGTTGGTTGGTGTGGTGAAAAATTTTGTGTTTCACTCGGGGGCAAATTTTTGAAATTTTGTTTAGCCCTCGTTCTTTGAAACTGCATATCAATATTAGCACGAGCAGTTAAACAACACTTTGCACCCTTGTAAAACAAATAACATTTTTTCCAGAGCTGCAAAACTGGCAGTAAACGAGAAAGCCGAGACCTCTCTCTGTTTGCACGGCGACGCCGATTTCGATAAAATGATGAGATTCTCTAGGAACGAGGAAGTGTTGCGGTGGTTGTGGATATCCTGGCGGGAGAAGGTGGGACCGCCGATGAAGGAACCGTATAAGGAGTTGGTTGATGTTGAGAACAGAGCTGCTAGACGGAATGGTAAATCTTATGTTTTTAATACTATAGACCGACCGCTTAAATAAGTCCTCGCCTGCGCGGTACGGGGGCGGCGGGGCGGGGTGGGGCGCCGTATGCCTGCCGCCCGCACCTTCCCCGCCACCCTTAGTCGTCCTACCCCGTCGCCCCCGTACCGCGCAGGCGAGGACTTATTTAAGCGGTCGGTTTATAATGTAATTTCTTACAAAAACCTCTTGATTTTATTGGGTATGTAAAGACTGTAAAGTTTAACAAATTAGCGCCACTTGCACCATTTCACTAACTCGGGGTTAACTGGTTAAAGGATGACTCACGTTAGACCGGGCCGTGTCCGGGCCGGAGCTTCCGGGGCTTACTTTTCTATGACATGATCGGTGATCACGTGATGCTTTCCATAGAAAACGATGCGCCGGAAGCTCCGGCCCGGACACGGCCCGGTCTCACGTGAGTTATCCTTAACTGGAGAAGGTGAAACGCCCGAGTGGGTTTAGCGGGTAGGGCCAAATTCTCCCCCCTTCACCTCATCAGGAGAGGGGTGAGGAGCAGTGAGTCCCACACACCACCAGTCAAAAAAAAAGATAGCTTGGTTGTTAAAAAACTTCAATTTTCAGGTTACACAGACATTGGCGCCACCTGGCGAGACGAAACAGAAGTAACAGACCTACGACTGATCTGCCGCCGCCTCTACAACCATGTGAAACCTTTGTATTCCCTTCTCCATGGCGTCGCGAGATACTACTTGAGGAAGAAGTATGGGGATGTAGTGCCGGAGAGAGGGGCTATACCTGCTCATTTACTTGGTATGGTTATACATTTTTATTCTTTTATACATATACTTAGTAAGTAATAACAGAGATATATATAACTCCGTATAAGATAAATAAAGTCTAAGAAAAAAACGTGCCTAGGACGGCCAAGGAAAAGTAATTCTCGAATAGATGGCGCCATTACCTTTGGCCTATTCTCAGCTAGATGGCGGTAACGACACCGTTTGGTATTTAACAATTTTAACACATATCAGTGAAAGAACATGGGTCAGTATGGAACAATTAAAATTAAGAATAATTTATCCGTAAACATATTTTGATTATTTTATATATTTTCAATTTTATTTTAAGTTTTAATCGTGTGTCGATAGATGGCAGTAAATGTACCGTGACTACAAAATTGACAATGACAGGACCCCTCTATACTATATATTCTTTTTGGTAATAATAAACCATTGTATTCCCTATAATTCGTTTTTTTTTGCATTAGAAAGAACTTGCAAGAAGGTAAGCGATCTTAACATGTCTTTTAAATCTTTTAATTGAAAAACGCTTTTTAAAAATCAAAAACGATTACTTGTGAATGCAGAATAATATAAATGATCGTATTAGATTCATAATTGTTACATATTAGCCGTAACTTATTTTTATAATGTGTTTTTCAATTTCCTTATTTCTAATGCTCAAAAAAACGAACTATACAACTACATGGCGTCGCGAGATACTACTTGAGGAAGAAGTATGGCGATGTAGTGCCAGAGAGAGGGGCCATACCTGCTCATTTACTTGGTATTACTTGGTATGGTTAGTCATAGGTATCCCGATTTAATTTGTATTTAAATATAAATTTACTCCTTTTTTTTCAGGCAATTTGTGGTCTCAGAATTGGGAGTCCATTGCTGATCTCATTTTGCCCCAGACTATAGACCTCGATAAGAGTATCAAGAATACTAACTGGACTACTGTGGACATGGTACGCCGAAAATGTATAATTTTTAATTCGATTATTTATTTATTTCGAATCCGTTGATCCATTATATAGTGTTAGTAAATACAAAAACAAACTTACTATACCGGGGGTGGCCTGTAACATGAGCAAATCAATAAATAAATAATAAAAATAAATTTAATAAATTTGCAATACATTGCGTCTTAGAATAAACTTTAAAGTGTATTAAAATTCAAACCACAAGTTATTTTTAAAAGTCGCTGAACAATGTTGGTCAGTATGAAGAGTACAGCTTACGGTTTAATTTTTTGCTCCTATTACAGGCCACACCCGGTATAATGGTCCAAACATAAACAACGGAGCAGGTCTACCCAACTTAGAAACCCATTAACCAACGTCTTGTCATGCTTTCTTTCTTTTTAAATTCAAATTATTTTTTAATAATAATTGGGCAAGGAAAATTAAGGGTTTTACCTCGAAATGAGAGAGAATAAGCTGGAAACTCTGTATACACCTTCATTATAGTGTTCTAAAGGTTATATACAGAAAATCTCGGAAGTTATACGATCAATCAGAATAGAGGAAAAAATACAGCTGACCAGGATCATAATGATCACGTCACTTAAAAAACCGGGCAAGTGCGACTCGGACTCGCGCACGAAGGGTTCCGTACCATAATGCAAAAAAGGCAAAAAAAAACGGTCACCCATCCAAGTACTGACCCCGCCCGACGTTGCTTAACGTCGGTCAAAAATCACGTTTGTTGTATGGGAGCCCCACTTAAATCTTTATTTTTTTCTGTTTTTAGTATTTGTTGTTATAGCGGCAACAGAAATGCATCATCTGTGAAAATTTCAACGGTTTGTGAGATACAGCCTGGTGACAGACGGTCGGACGGACAGCAGAGTCTTAGTGGGTCAATTTCTGAACACGATTTTTTTTCTGTCCGTGATGAAAATCGCGGGTTAGCATCAGATAATACTTACCATTTTTTTTTACATAAAGAAGCCACACTTTCACACCGGGTTCCATATGAATTCACTGATTAATTGGTTTTTAGAGTACACTTTAAAATACCTAAAGGCTCAAATTACTACTCCCGTGCCCTGTCCGGAATCTACTTTTGAGCATAATGAAAAATCCTACGAAAAATTCTACATTAGTATCACTAATTTAGTGTCAAATACTTAAACTAGATGATATTTACTATCACTGAGCACATACACTATTAACTTCATTGTGGTAAATAACTCGTGATCGAAGTTTAAATTTTGTCCGAGCGCGCGAGTAAAATTTCGTCAGCAAAACTCAAAGGGCTCTGACAGCCGACGTCTGTATCTGAACCGCCTCGTGTCCCGCCTCACCTGTACTGGCAGTATTCGGCCGTTTCTCAAAGCAAACGGATTTACGTCAAGCCGCGGCGTGTTCGAGCAAATCCCATAAGTATATCGGAATCCGGGTGGGCGACAATTTTTTTCTAATTTCGATGCCCCTTATAAATTTTATTTCCCACATAGCTTTTCGATAACAATTGTCATATTTAGGAGCCCTTTATGTATCTTTATGTAAGCGATAACATAACATTTTGGTTAAACACGATTTAAATTTTTGGCGAATTTTTTTATTACGAATTCTAATTTCCGTGCCCTAATTCCCATGGAATATTTACCTAAAACAGCTGATTAAGTGGCACGGGAATTAGAAAGTATTACATTTATCGTCAACAAATTTTTAATTGGGGGCACTGTAAGTTAATTGGCAATGTATACGTCATATTATTATTATATATATATATATATATATATTGGCATTGAATATATATTATATGTAATAATAATATGACGTATATCTTTCTATTTTACATTTAAGGAAATCTCAAAGAATACACAAAAATCTATGAACGGTTTTTTAGTATAAGTACCTATAGTACATACTTACAGGGTGGACCCGAATAACCCGGGTGATTTTAATACGTAAGGCAAGGTGGGCTAAGACGACACTGGGGTAAGACTATCATTTGTATGGAATCCTCGTACTGTTAGTCTTGCGCCACCTTACCTTATTCATTGATCATATTATAACATTAAAATATTATATAAACATAAAACTATTTTTGGAATTATTACATATTATAATACCCGTACCTAAGGTTACATGAAACAAAATGAATTAAATTTACAATGGTTTTTTTTTGTAACTTTGACAGCTGACAGCTTAAGCCGTATAAAGTTTACATATCTGGGAGACCGAGCTTTGCTCGGAAAACATATACCTACCTAAAAACTCAAAAATGCGCGTTTTCCCAGAGACACCTAGCTAGATCGATTTTTCATCCCAGAGAACGCCCATATATGATCAAATTTCATCGAAATCGTTAGAGCTGTTTCCGAGATCCCCGAAATATATATAAGAATTGCTCGTTTAATAGATTAGTTGTTATAAATTAGCTTGTCTAATAGGTACAAGAAAAATTAAATATATCCTATTCTTACTATATTATAAATGCGAAAGTATCTCTCTCTGTCTGTCTGTTATCTTGTCACGCTTAAGCCACTGAAACAATATCATCTTGATAATACATATTTGGCATGGAGATAGTTTGAGGCCTGAAGAAGGACAAAGGATCTGGGGGCACGGCAGTGCCGCCGCCAAGTCGAGCAAAACAAAGTGGCAAGGCCGTACCATCAAATCTCAATAACATTCTATCTAAATAACATTAAATTTGAGCATGCAGAGCATGTAGTCTAAGAATTAATACACTTTAAAATCCCTTAGTTTTATCACTGCAATCACTCTCAATCAATATTATTTTAAGGTACTTCTAGCATATCCACAAGTTCCAAATTAGAAACGTAATTAGGTTTTAGCTTTCTAAGCCAATAAAAATCTAATAATAATGCAATATTAGTCACGTTCTAAAGATAACTGCATAATTAAGTTTGTAATCCTATAGAAATATATGCGATAACAACGTTACCTTTTAGTTCTTACAATTAGTAGGGAAAGTAAAGGTACACTACGATGGACGATGTGAGTATGAATAAAGATGTATTATGATATGTATATATATAGTATCAGTATGGTATGGGTATGATTACCCGAAAAGAAGGACAGCCTACAAAAAGAGATGGGATCCTATCAAAAAGAATTCATGTAAAAAGATGCAAATCTCGCAACGCAGTTCTTCTACTCTACTACAAAAAAGTTTTGGGATGTAATGTGAAACCAAGTCGGTTATTTTAGTCAGTGCCAGGGGGTATTTTTTTAGCAAGTTTTTTTTTAGGAAGATTATGATATTTTTGAGAAATTATTTAACCAACCTACACTTTGAAGATTTTCCCGCAGGGCAGGGACACCCCGTATACCTATATGTAAAGTAAGGCGGGGTAAGACTAACTTAGTTTATTTTGATCGGGGCAAGACTAACAGTATGAGGATTCCATACAAGTGATAGTCTTATCCCGGTGATAGTCTTACCCCACCTTACCTCATATGTGTTCAAACAATGTTTTGGGTTATTAATTTATGAAGGCAGCATATTCGATTTCTTCAGATTAACTTACACAATAACTTCTTCTCACTGTGCCCCTATTTATTTCTTAGTATCATTTCCTATAAGACCATATACCAGATCATACACCTTGTACCTATCTACATGCAGATACATAATGACACTTTTTAATGAATAGTTTTGTATGTAAAGGCGGACAAGTTTACGAAACTACTCAAAGTATTGTTTTAAATATGTACATTTTACTAAGAAAGAGAGATTAGTTGCCATTAAAATAAAGGAAAGGATTATTCAAATACGTAGTTTTTAGTGTAACATACTTTCGTAGATTTGTCGTTCGAAACTAAAATTAAAGAAGGTAAATATGTCCGATGCCACTTCAGTATGGTTGCAGTATGTTATTGTAGATTAATATATACATAAATAATAGTTTTAAGTACCAAAATAAGTTAAGAAAACAATTCCCGTGCCGTGTTCTAATTTCCGTCCTAGTAAAATCTAATTTCCATGGACACACTAATTCCCGTGTCCTGACCAAAATTTTAAATTTAAATAACTTTTATAGTTTTATGAATATTTTTATCCCATAAGAAAATTCATATCTATTATATTTTTTATCAAATTCTCAGTATTTTTTTTTTGTGTAATGTTGCTATTTCAAAATTCCATGGGAATTAGACAAAAATGCTCGTCTGGTGAAATAGACCCTAGTAATAGGGTCCCGTTTTACCCTTTGGGTACGGAACCCTAAAAACAGTAAACATATATTATAACTGGTATTTCGTTGTAGGTTAAACACGCGGAGGATTTCTACCAATCACTTGGGCTGCCCGCCATGACAGATATTTTTTGGCGCGAATCTGTATTCGAGCGGCAGAGCCCCAACACGCGCTGTCACGGCACCGCGGCGGACATGTTTCAAGATGGCGACTTCAGGTATTGCCAGTTCGAAAATTTTATTTAGAGACTTTGTAGGATTTGTTAAGGCCGTAACACACTATCGTACCTCACCGCGACGTACCAAGGTCCCGATGCAGTGCGATAGTGTGTTAATACTTTTTCATAGTTTAGTTGAGTTACATGAATGTATGGGCCGCTATGAAATATGAAATAAGTTTTTAGGGTTCCGTACCCAAAGGGTAAAACGGGACCCTATTACTAAGACTTCGCTGTCCGTCCGTCCGTCCGTCCGTCCGTCTGTCACCAGGCTGTATCTTACGAACCGTGATAGCTAGACAGTTGAAATTTTCACAGATGATGTATTATGTATTTCTGTTGCCGCTATAACAACAAATACTAAAAACAGAATAAAATAAAGATTTAAACGGGGCTCCCATACAACAAACGTGATTTTTGACCAAAGTTAAGCAACGTCGGGAGTGGTCAGTACTTGGATGGGTGACCGTTTTCTTTTTGCATTTTTTTCCGTTTTTTTTTTGCTTTATGGTACGGAACCCTTCGTGCGCGAGTCCGACTCGCACTTGCCCGGTTTTTTTATTATAACATTTTTAGAGCAATATTTTGGTATACGGAGAAATTTTCCTCGACCTTCGGTTTGAGAATCACACGCCTTTTTTCTGTTTTTCAGGCTGTTGTATTGTTCAGGGTCAAACGCTGAAGATTTGTACGTAATCCACCATGAATTGGGACATATTCAGTATTACATGGCGTATCAAAACCAACCTGGCATTTTTCGAGTAAGTGTTTTTACTACGAGACTGTTTAAACAACCTCAAAAAATGTCTTACCCAGCCCGATTTAGACAATGCGAGGACTCGCATGCGAGTTTCATACCATTGCGGGTTCTGATAGGTCGGTTGAATTACGGACGTAACCAACAGTCCGCAATGTAACTAAAATCGCATGCGAGTTCGCGCGCCGTCTAAATCAGCCCTTAAAAGTACCTTAACTACCAAAGTAAACTCAAAAATTTAGTGTAGGAGATAGATTCAAGTTAAATAATTTGTTATGGTTTTGATGCGACATTGACGATCGTCTTGGTAATGGTCACTACACCATCAGCGTAACGTCTAGTTCGTATCTAAATAAAATCAAAACCGTAATACGTTGTTAAATCAGAATCTGGCTCCAGGTACCAGGCCGCGTAGCCAAGAAGCCAATCGTTTACGCTCCGTAGCGATCGAATCGCAACTGTCACTGTCGCGCTAATATGGAAGCGTCATAGAGAGACATAATGCTTTTCGTTGTCGAAGCGATAGCGATTGTAACCTTGGCTAGGCCGGCCACATAACTGTTTTCCATCGTAATTTCCCGGAAACGTTCATATTTATTTGTCACGCTACTTCAGTCAACCTCAGTTATTTTTGTACCGAGACTGGCTAAAATAGCAAGACACGTTCGTACGTTTCCGTGAAAAAACTATGTAAAATAATTATGCACTCTGTACTCACTATATTCTTTTTTCCAGCAAGCGAACTCAGCTCTACACGAAACAATCGGAGACACCATTATGTACGGGGTACTAACCCCCCAACACCTCTACCGTCTCGGCCTAATCAATGACTCTTTGCTTTTCATTAACCCTAAACCATCCAGCCAAGAAGAAACTTTAATATCTAACGAACAAGTTCGAAATTCATTTGACTCAGCAAATCCACCAACCACCAATGAAGAAGAAACTCTAACATCTAAAGAAGAGATTCCAAATTCCTTTGACTCATTAGAAGATGCAAACTGGGGAGTAACTACAGATGATGTGTTACTTCTAAAGCAAGCCTTAAACAAGATACCACAGATTCCATTTTCGCTTGCCATAGATGAGTATAGATGGAGGTATTTCGAAGGGGATTTGAAGGAAGATCTGAATGAGGAGTTTTGGGAGTTGGTGATGGAACTGCAAGGGATAGCGCCGCCGGAGAAGAGGGGTGAAGAGGGTTTCGACGCTGGGGCTAAATATCATGTCCCTGATAACACACCATTTATAAGGTACTAAGGTATTATAACTAGTTAAGGATGACTCACGTTCGACCGGGTCTTGTCCGGCGCGGAGCTTCCGGCACATCGTTTTTAGGGTTCCGTACCCAAAGGGTAAAACGGGACCCTATTACTAAGACTTCGCTGTCCGTCCGTCCGTCCGTCCGTCCGCCCGTCCGTCCGTCTGTCACCAGGCTGTATCTCACGAACCGTGATAGCTATACAGTTGAAATTTTCACAGATGATGTATTCTTTTTGCCGCTATAACAACAAATACTAAAAACAGAATAAAATAAAGATTTAAAATGGGGCTCCCATACAACAAACGTGATTTTTGACCAAAGTTAAGCAACGTCGGGAGTGGTCAGTACTTGGATGGGTGACCGTTTTTTTTGCTTTTTTTTTGTTTTTTTTTTTTTTTTGCATTATGGTACGGAACCCTTCGTGCGCGAGTCCAACTCGCACTTGCCCGGTTTTTTTGAAAGCATCACGTGATCGCCTGTTATAGAAAAGTAAGCTCTGAAAGCTCCGGCCCGGACACGGCCCGGTCTAATGTGAGTCGTCCTTCGACATGGCTTGAGTATACTCATACTCAAGCATCCTTCTCATTCGAATACAAAGTGTGTTACTACACTATGCTGTCTCTTGTCAAGCTTAATTATAGCTTAACCTTAGTTTAATTTCTATTTAGAATTTTTTAGTTGTTTCGTCTTGGTTTCGTCATCATGTCATCAAGCAGAACGAAGTCAGAGGTATATATTTAAGGTGTTTGTCATATAACAAAACTATTTTTGTCAAGAAAGTAGTCAGCTCTAAGTATATATTCGGTAATACCTGCAGTATTTGTACCTCTGTCACCTTAATCCTTAATCCTTAATTATTGTGCCCGAAGTCGATCTCGAACCGATGTCTTCATAATTCCCGGTTCACCCCATAACCTAAATAAACATAAACAACTCGGGTCACAGCATCACCCGTCCATATATTTTTTTTTAACTATTATTATAGTTGTAGGTCCTCGCTTTCAATACGGGCGGCCTATAACTATTATTACTTCGTTTCATTAGTTTTTATGAATGTATTATTATGCAGTTTATTTAGGTATATAAAATATTATATATAATTATATATGTATATATATTGGGCACTTTATTTATTGGCCGTCCATATTGGCTAATTATATGCGGCCAAGGAATTCTGGCCAAGATGGGACACTCTGACAACATCGATTGTCGTATGTGTGGCGAAGAGGCAGAGACAGTAAAACACCTAATGTGTGAATGTCACGCCCTCGCCAGACAACGAATGAAGGACTTTGGAGCATGATATCTGGAACCAAAGGACTTTAAAAAGCTACCCATGAGCTCCATCATCCGACACATGGATATGGTGGGAAAAGCTCTCCAGGAGTTGACGGATCTTTTCTAGGGTGTAATTGCACCAAAGATCCCTATGGGTCAAAGTGTCCCCAAGGGCCCCCGAAAAACAATAAGATAAGATAAGATATATGCGACCATTTTGGTCTTGATTATTTTCAGATACTTCCTAAGCAGTTTTCTTCAACACCAACTATTTGAAAGCCTCTGCAAAGCTGCTGTCTTTGGCCGTGTCGGAGCTAAGGAAGACATACCGAAGACCATACCGATGAACAGGTGTGATATCTACGGGTCTAAGTCTGCTGGAAAACTGTTGAGGTGAGTAGCTTAAGAAAAAACCGGACAAGTGCGAGTCGGACTCGCCCACCGAGGGCTCCGTACTTTTTAGTATTTGTTGTTATAGCGGCAACAGAAATACATCATCTGTGAAAATTTCAACTGTCTAGCTATCACAGTTCGTGAGATACAGCCTGGTGACAGACGGACGGACGGATGGACGGACGGACAGCGGAGTCTTAGTGATAGGGTCTCGTTTTACCCTTTGGGAACGGAACCCTAAAAAGATTCTCGAGTGGCAACCTCGTACTGGAAGGCGCAGCGTGGGTAGACCCCTACAAGGTGGACTGACGACCTGGTAAAGGTCGCGGGAGTCCGCTGGCACGGTGGCGCAAGACGTCATTGTGGCACTCTTTGGGGGAGGCCTATGTCCAGTGCAGTGGACATCCTCTGGCTAATATGATGATGATGATGAGTAGATTACACTAGGCGCTCTTTGATGAAGGAACTCCTCGAAAAGAAACAGGATTATTCCCAAATAAATCTAGTATGCTTACTTAGGTTCTTGGTGGCGCAGAATAGGGCAGAATGGCGCTCTCTTATGTCAGAGGCCAAGATCCTCTTTGGGTCACTGAGCCAGTGATGTATGTATGTACTTAGGTTCTTGGTTGGTGCGATGACCCAAGTTTCCTAGTATGGTTTTCCATAAAGCTTAGAAGATCAGCGGAGGCAGCATGGTTCCATATTTTATCGCCTGTCACTATGCCCGTCACTTTCGCACTTACATACGTGTTAGAACGTGACAGGCATGGTGAAAACTCCGACCGTTATACCGTCGCAGACCAAGAAACGTCTGCAGCGATTTTGATAGCCCACGCAGTGCAAGTGTTATTCATACATCATAATTTCATAGATGTTTGTCGTTTAGAATAACACTTGCACTGCGTGGGCTATCAAAATCGCTGCAGACTTTTCTTGGTCTAACACTAGTACGCTTACGTAAAAAAAAAACTTCTCATTTCAGAGAAATAATGTCAAGAGGCCATTCTCAAAATTATCAAGAAATACTCCAAGCGACGCTCGGCACAGACGTCATCTCCTCAGCAGCGCTCGAGCGATACTACCGCCCTCTGTACGCGTTGCTGGTTAAACATGTGCGCGCGCATCGCATCCCTATTGGCTGGTAGCCGACCAATTAGAGCATTTGAATAATGAGATCGGATTAATTCAGACAAAAATAATCGGAAACATGTATACAGAATAAAGTAGTTTTTACTTATTTTGCAATTTGGATGATTTTTTTTATCATAAATAAAGAAGGGAGTTTTGACTAATTGATTTAACCTAACCTCCACATTACTGTTTTTCAGAAATTGATTGTACATATTTAAAGAATGTATATATGTCTATAGAAAAATAATATTTTTTATTTAAAAATAAGTTTTTATCAGCCCGATTAGTTAAGCAACTGGATATGGTGAAGTTAAAATATGACTTTAAAATTGAAATTAAGCTCTGAAAAACAAAAGGGATTGAAATAAAAGTTCTAAATATAAATTAACAATAAATACACTTTATTAACCTAAATTGTTCTTAAATAGTGCTTAACATTCTCAATCAAACAAATAAAAGAAAAAAAGTGAACTTAAGACATTTAGAAAATAAATACATGCTTCACAATAATTTATTTAAAGCCTTATTTCCGAATAAATATTTACACAAGAATAAATGGTAATTATGTACAACCAAAGAGAATTTGAAATAGAGAGTTACTGTCATGGTAGATTATTTAGCTACAGTACATTTACTGCCATCTTTCGACAGACGAATAAAACTGTAAACGCCATTTGACTTTGATCATTATTCTTTCAATGATATATGTTAACTTGTTAAATATTAATATTGACGCCATCTACTCGAGAGTAGGCTGAAGGTTATGGCGCCATAATTCGAAAAGATTGCATCATACCTTTGTGTCTAGTGTCGAGTAGATGGCGTTAATATTAATATTTAATAAGTTAACACACATCGGTGAAAGAATAAGGATCAAAGTCAAATGGCGTTCTAAGTTTTATGTTCTGTCGATAGATGGCAGTAAATTTACAGTGGCTACATAATTTACTTTGACAATCCGCCTCTATACACTCTGTTCTCTTTGGTAAAACTAAATTATTTACATATTCTATATAGGCACTTAAGAATTATACTTTTTTTATTGCAATTTTGGCGAGTATTTCAATTGCATGGTCGGTATCACAATTTTAGCCTAATATAGTTATGAGATTTTTTACAATAGGTTATTGGTAATTTTAATGTAAAACGACAGTTTTTTTCTCTCTCCCACTTTGGGAATGGAGTTAAGTACGAAAGGGATAGAATTACAACTAGTTTTGTAAATTTCCTATCGTTTCCACATGTCACATCGAAAGTGCGGCATTCTGATTATAAAATCTGTTATGGTTTAGATATTGATATGATACGATAACTCGCGCTTGTACTTATTTATGTTCTTATTCGTATCATAACAATAAAATATCTAACTTGATTTTAAACAGAATCGGCCTCTAGGTTTCGTCTTTTCCTTTGAATACTACATGTTTTTGTTTTTAACACGTTTTTTGACAATATATATAGTTGTTTACTGAACGAATTATATATGTAAATGTTTAAAGTAAACAAAGTATTTTTCACATCACCTAGTCGGAAAAAGGCGTTTTCTTCCCCGCTAGGAAGGATCAAAGTGGCACTTTTTCTCCCTACTAGGTGGGATCAAAGTGGCACTTTTTTGTTCAAGGACACTGTTTTTGTTATTTTTCGCATTCTTTTTTTAGTTTAAATAATATTTTGAAACATAATAATTGTGTCAACACTAAGATTTTTTTATGTTCCTCATAGTTGATGTGAAAAGCAGTATGTGTCACACGGTATCAAAATTATTTCGTCTTGGGCGTTAACGCTTGAATCCCTCATTACACTCAGGATTCCAATCCATCGCTTCATTCAGGATTCAATGTACGCCCTTGACGGAAATATATTTGATCCCTTGTAACACAAGCTACTATTTCTAGTGAACTCTATAGCTGCTGCTCGACGCAGCGTTCGTGCAACTGCGCAGCGACGCCATTTTTCATAGTGCTAACTATAGACAGACCGCTTAGGGCTCCTCTACATGGTGGGCCAACGCCAGCCACTCCAAGGGACGCATTTATGCGTTAGAGGGAGCAAGTGATATTGCTATCTCATTCTACCGCATGGCTGCGTCCCTTGCAGTGGCCGGCGTTGGCCCATCGTGTAGAGGAGCCATTAAATGAGTTCTAGCCTCGCCTCGGGCGCCGTCCCCCGCCCGCACCTTCCCCGCCGCCCTTAGTCGTCCTTCCCCGTCGCCCCCGTACCGCGCAGGCGAGGACTCATTTAACCTTTTCGATGCCGTGTAGTGTCAAACACAAAACGTGCCACGCGGATGCCACGTCACCGAAGTGTCGAAATTGAAATTGAACTTTATCCATATGCACGTAGGTTTATGTTGCTCTGTGGTCTATGACCGATTAATCAGTCTTTGGCATTGAACCTGCGGTGCATATATATCGGTCATTGGGGTCCAAAAGGTTAAGCGGTCGGTCTATGGACGCTGAAGCTTGGGAGATGCTAGTGTGGGGAGGCTCTCAAGATTCGGCTTACTAAGGGTCACCCCACACTAACGTACATATAGCATCGGCGTCTAGTGCAAACCTACTCGCTTTTACCGCATCGCATTCTCAGTATGTATTTTGTATTGTTAATTATTAATTGTCTGTCCATTAGTTCCGATCATTTCAAATCACACAAAAATCGTCAAGTACCGTAATTGCTAAGGGCCACTTGCACCATCCCACTAACCCGGGGTTAACCGGTTAAAACGTTAACCCAGTGTCAAATTGTACTGGTAACCATGGTAACTCCAGGGCCCTATTTCACCAACGTGACAAATGTCGCATTTGTCGACATCACTGTTACTGACGTCACAGGCCTCCATAGGCTACGGTAACCGCTTACCATCAGACGGGCGGTGTGGTTGTTTGCCACCAACATGTTAATTTAAAAAAAAAACTCCACTATATCGCCAGTAAATAAGTACTCATTTTGCGAAGCTAATGACAATTGTCACAAGAAATACGACAATTGTCACGAAATTCCGACACAGAACTCATTTGCTGTCAAGAATTACCGAAAGTTCTTTGAAATCTTGTGACTATTGTCATCATTATCATCATAAACATCACAAGAGAAATACCTGTTTTTTGCCGATATAATAAAGCTTTTTTAAAAGAATACAATGATGGTGACAAACAGGAATACGGTCCGCCCGATGGTAAGCGATAACCGTAGCCCATGGATGCCTGTGACGTCAGCAACAATGAGACTTGTCGAATTGTCGCACCTGTCACGTTGGTGAAATAGGGGCCGGTTTAACCGTTTAACGCCGGGTTAGTGGGATGGTGCAAGAGGCGCATGTTAAGCTTTCACTGAGGCACAACCCTACTTCAAAGTCTATTCCAATTTTGAACTGTACACAGTGTACACCAGGCCTCTACAGACCTTACAACTTATCGCATGCGATTTTAGATAATTGCCGGCTGAGTTCAAATTCATCAAATTTTGCCCTGCTAAGCTAAAAAGCAGTATTTTAAACACAAAAAATCTTAAAGGCAAAGCTTAAAAGCAGTATTTTAAATGAAAATTAATATACAGTACATACATTTTCATTAAAAATGTAAATTACATTAATTTAAAGTACATTAATATCCATTTAAAATACTGCTTTTAATTAAAAAATCTGATAGTTGAATTTTCATACTCATTTGTTTTTTAAATAACTACCTTCTAGCTTAGGAGGGCAAAAATGCCGCAATGTGATGTAGTGCATAATGCTTTTGCCATCGTATTTTACTTCTTGTTCTGAGACTGACTCGTCCACATAATATACTTGGTCAAGCAGATCTTGTCAGTAGAAAAAGGCGGCAAATTTGAAAAACGCCTACATTTTTCAAAATATAAATAATTTCAAAGGGATATCTTCCCATAGAAAATTTTAATTTCGCGTCTTTTTCTACTGACAACATCTGCTTGACCAACTATAATATCACGTCCGTCCGTCCGTGCCGTGAAAATACGATGGTGAAGGATTATTGCACTAAGTCTGTAACTCAAATCGCAAGCAATTATCAGTGTGTAGAGCCCCTAAGACAGGGTTGTCGCATGACTGATCCAATCCACCGTATGCGCGACCCTATGATAGATCCCCGGCTGTCCGCGGCTTGCGCACGAGTAGCCAGCTGAGACAACACCAATGAGGTACCATCTGCCGGCTCGCTCTAACATCAAAGGGCCGCCGCTGTCACCTTGGCAACTATCTTTGCCGCCGCCGCGGTAGCCAGCGCAGAGCATCTCTGGGTAAATTACGACGTTAATGCCTGGAAATAGAGACGGTTTTTGATTAGCAAGTGGTTTGCATACAAAAAATATGCAACAGGATATTTGACTATGTTTTGGATATAAACATCGTAATATCGCATAGATGGTAGGATCTATAAGATGTGAGGCCCCGTGCATGAACTATAGGGGGCAGCATAGGAGCCGTCAGATTTTTGGCGCGAGGTGTGAAGTGTAATGCTTCCGATGTAGCCCACAAGATGGCGGAGCCTACTATGCACAAGGAAACGTACCGAGGAGAACGGTAGATGGTAGCACTTGCTTTGACAATGTACATGTGCACATATGTTTCCGATTCAGGCCACAAGATGGCAGACTCTCCAACGCGCACGGTCCCTATAGATGTGCTATACGCGTGCATCCGTGAGGGACAGAACATACGTTGCCCACCATTATACATATATACTAAATTTACGGTGGAGAATAAAAAAAATGTGAGACTGACAAGGACAAACAATAATAGCGCTTGCTCAGCTACTCCCACTGAAAGATACATAAGACTATACCGTTCGGTCATTTAACCCCCCCCCCCCCCCCCCTCCTCATGCCTGATCCAGTTATACTACTCGTAGATTCATGTAATTCATGTTATATCGGTTCCAGTTCCCCGTTCTCGACCCGTTCGTTTCCTCTAAATTCAAAAAGTCTTAGGAGCCCATCAAAGTGCACATTAGCACCACTGCTATGATAATACTATTACTTACCTATTCTGTGCCACATGCTAAATAATCGTAACTATTTAAATTTAACGAAAGATATTTAAAAATGGGCCGCTACCTACTGTATTTTGTATTTAAGTACCTTTTGAATATATCAGACTAGTTTATTTTGCCTGCATTCGTCATCAATCTATGCGTCCAAAGTTAAAACGGCCGTTTTTGTTTTGAGTTCATAGATCGACGAATCTGATATAAACAATCAGCAACATAAAAACTAGTCTGATGTATTCAAAAGGTACTTTAATTCAAAATAGTTACAGTACGTCGCGGCCCTAGCGGCCTCGTATTTTAAATATCTTTCGTTAAATTTAAATAGATAATCATGATTATTTTGCAGTGGCGCTAGTGGGCACGTTGATGGGCTTTTAGGGTCAGGTGGGGTAAATTGGTAAATATAGAACATGGGTAAAAATAAAACACTCAAAAACTTATTCTATTTCATTACCATTAGCTCGGTGCCACCGCTCGCACACTCTGTTATCAAGCACGGGCACATGTACAGCTTGTAACGTCCGGGGTCGGAGCCGCAACCCGGGGCTCAGGGCGCCCCAACCGGCCGCCCAGCCGTACTGGCCTAGGAAGTCACTGCCGCGCTCCGGCAGGCAGATTGGTGCTGGAAAAACTTATTCTATTTCATTACCATTAGCTCGGTGCCACCGCTCGCACACTCTGTTATCAAGCACGGGCACATCTACAGCTTGTAACGTCCGGGGTCGGAGCCGCGACCCGGGGCTCAGGGCGCCCCAACCGGCCGCCCAGCCGTACTGGCCTAGGAAGTCACTGCCGCGCTCTGGCAGGCAGATTGGTGCTGGAAAAACTTATTCTATTTCATTACCATTAGCTCGGTGCCACCGCTCGCACACTCTGTTATCAAGCACGGGCACATGTACAGCTTGTAACGTCCGGGGTCGGAGCCGTGACCCGGGGCTTAGGGCGCCCCAACCGGCCGCCCAGCCATACTGGCCTAGGAAGTCACTGCCGCGCTCCGGCAGGCAGATTGGTGCTGGAAAAACTTATTCTATTTCATTACCATTAGCTCGGTGCCACCGCTCGCACACTCTGTTATCAAGCACGGGCACATCTACAGCTTGTAACGTCCGGGGTCGGAGCCGCGACCCGGGGCTCAGGGCGCCCCAACCGGCCGCCCAGCCGTACTGGCCTAGGAAGTCACTGCCGCGCTCTGGCAGGCAGATTGGTGCTGGAAAAACTTATTCTATTTCATTACCATTAGCTCGGTGCCACCGCTCGCACACTCTGTTATCAAGCACGGGCACATCTACAGCTTGTAACGTCCGGGGTCGGAGCCGCGACCCGGGGCTCAGGGCGCCCCAGCCGGCCGCCCAGCCATACTGGCCTAGGAAGTCACTGCCGCGCTCCGGCAGGCAGATTGGTGTTGGAAAAACTTATTCTATTTCATTACCATTAGCTCGGTGCCACCGCTCGCACACTCTGTTATCAAGCACGGGCACATCTACAGCTTGTAACGTCCGGGGTCGGAGCCGTGACCCGGGGCTCAGGGCGCCCCAGCCGGCCGCCCAGCCGTACTGGCCTAGGAAGTCACTGCCGCGCTCTGGCAGGCAGATTGGTGCTGGAAAAACTTATTCTATTTCATTACCATTAGCTCGGTGCCACCGCTCGCACACTCTGTTATCAAGCACGGGCACATCTACAGCTTGTAACGTCCGGGGTCGGAGCCGCGACCCGGGGCTCAGGGCGCCCCAGCCGGCCGCCCAGCCATACTGGCCTAGGAAGTCACTGCCGCGCTCCGGCAGGCAGATTGGTGCTGGAAAAACTTATTCTATTTCATTACCATTAGCTCGGTGCCACCGCTCGCACACTCTGTTATCAAGCACGGGCACATCTACAGCTTGTAACGTCCGGGGTCGGAGCCGTGACCCGGGGCTCAGGGCGCCCCAGCCGGCCGCCCAGCCGTACTGGCCTAGGAAGTCACTGCCGCGCTCTGGCAGGCAGACTGGTGCTGGAAAAACTTATTCTATTTCATTACCATTAGCTCGGTGCCACCGCTCGCACACTCTGTTATCAAGCACGGGCACATCTACAGCTTGTAACGTCCGGGGTCGGAGCCGCGACCCGGGGCTCAGGGCGCCCCAGCCGGCCGCCCAGCCGTACTGGCCTAGGAAGTCACTGCCGCGCTCTGGCAGGCAGATTGGTGCTGGAAAAGAAACAGTGGAGTTTAATTTCTGTAGCATTTAGCTGTGAGATAAGTACATATTCATAATAGTATAGTAACAATAATGGTAACATTCCATTTCTAACCGCAGCTGCACTACCGGTACTGAACGCGTCGCTGTCATTGTCAATTTCCATAGTAAAATTGACAGTAAGTAGTGCAGCTGTCGTTGGAAATGGAATGTTACCCTAATTCATAGTTATTACATGTCAATTTGATAACATTAAAATATAGTAGGTACAAAATAAATTTCTATTTCTATAGGACAATTTTACTAATATGTTTATATAAATTTGTCAAATTTAACGTTAATAATGACATTGACATACTTTGTCATTACATGATATACAGAGTTAGCTTGGTCCGACTTTAGCGACATAGTTATTAAACGTTTGTAAGCAAAATACTGACCTATATGCGGCATGTAATGCACATTCCTATCCAACGTCAACACCGCCACGTCAAATCTATCCGCTTGCGGCGTGAACTTGAACAGTGGGTGCACTTTGATGCCGCGCACACCAAACGTGTACGCAGGGAGCGGTTCAGCGGCCGAGTTGATGACGTAGTCGCCGAGCGTGACGCGGACGTGACGCGGCTGAGCGCGCGCCACGCAGTGCCCGGCCGTGACGACGTGGCGGCGGGAGATGAGAGAGCCACCGCATCTGGAATGATAGGGAGATAAAGGTATACCACAGAATAAATAATAGTACAGAAGACTCACTCTCTAACAAAACGCGTCTGTCACGATCAGCACAGATATGGCCGCTAGGTGGCGACAGCGCCACGCGCCGCTTATGGGAAACCCCAAAATTGGGGTCGTACGGATGGACTTTTAGCTACCTGTAGCAAAGCGACGAAATCGCGGAGTGAGCTACGCCTGGTTATACAGCGACACAGACAACACATCTTCCAGACTGAGCATAGTAGCTCTACCCCCTCTGCCACAAATATACGGTAGTTTTACTCCATTTTCGAATCGAAAGTGTCTTTGTGTGACGTCCGTGTCTTTGAACGGACCAATCACGGCACGGGACCTCGCTCACCTCGTCCCCCGCACCCCAGGATTTTTGGCAGCATCGGTTTCATTAAATAATTGCTCTAAACTCCGTCTAGAGGATTCCTAGTCTATGTACAGCGACTATTTTTACGTGATTGGCAGCAAAGGGGTTGTGCACAAATCACGCGAGGTGTTTTCGGCTACTTTTTGATCCCCCCCCCCCTTGGTGATGTTTGGTGAGGTTTTTGGCTACCCCCCGCCCTACACCTAACCTGATGTGTATCATTTGGTTTTTTTTTCTATCCGACCGGTCAAGGCTAAATGAAAAATTTCTTAGTTACACAATAAAAGTTCAAAATAGATTTTGGAATGTGTACGAAAAATTGTACGCAGGGACATAGGCACAGAATAAATAATAGTACTACCGTACAGAAAGGAAGCTTCCTACAAAACCGAAGTTTGACAGCGGTTCAGGGTCGAATCATGCTATCCCTTTCTAATATATGACACTATACCTTTCGGCTATTTAGGGTTGTCAAAATTCAAGTGATTATCTTATCTGTGGTCGTGCACGCAGAAGGTAGTCAAGTGGTGCCAACCCTAATAATTGCTCGGAGCAATGCTGAGCCGAGCGGAGCCGAGTTTGACCGATCTCAGGAGTTTCGCACCCCTGACATAGGAGGCTAAATTAACACTTAACACCAAGTGAAAACAGTTCTGAAGAAATGTTAACTTATTAAATCATTATTTCTAATCCTTGAATAGCACCCACATACTTATTGGAACATAACATTTACTAACGCTTCATAAATCCATATACAACCAAAAAGCAATCGTAATCTCTACCCATAAGGTAGATATTCCCCTAATTGTTTTAAACTAGGTTTATATGTTGTAAAAGTAACATGATGTAACATGCCCTTTCGTGTGGACGCGCCTTTTTAGTGAGAATTAATGATATGTGAAACTAATCTGTGTAATCGCTGCCTTATATTACAGTGTGATATAACATAAAGGCGTAGTAGCGTTACACTGGGGTGGGAAACGTTTTAGTAACGATATTTAGACTGGTACCGCAGACAAAACATCCTCCAGACTGAGCATAGTCGCGCTACCCCCCTCTGCCACGCATACGGTAATTTTACTCCATGTACGAGTCGAAAGTGTCTTTGTGTGACGTCCGTGTCTTTGAACGGACCAATCACGGCACGGGACTTCGCTCACCTCGTCCCGCGCACCCCCGCATTTTTGGCATCATCGGTTGCATGAAATAATTGGTCTAAACTCGGTCTGGGATTCCTAGTCTATGACTGGTACCTACTCATAAATGTAGTGTGTATTATGATACTGTTCCTTAAAGAAATTATAATATTGTCATCATCATTAACTTAATAGTTATTCTCTTGTCGCTGGAGTATCTTCCAGCTTTCCCTCTCGCCAGCTCTTTGACTTTTTGATACGACACGATCCCTACTTTTTCTTTCACTTGCTCCAAAAAGCTGCGTCTGGGTGTTCCTCTTCCCCGCTTGCGCCCTATCCGCCCCTCCAGGATAGTTTTAAAGAAGTGGTCGTGTCGTATTAAGTGTCCAACCTTTTTTCCGCGCCTATTTGCAAAAAAATTTTTGTTGTTAAACAGCTGACGCGGGAAATGAACCAGAGATTAACTAGATACGATATAGTAAAAATATGTGACGTTCCACGGCAAAAGGTACCCTATGGCGGCTGGCGCTTACGTCACATAGCGCCGCAATAATTGGAGCGGCGTTAATAATAGCATAAGCGCCAACCGCCATAAGGCACCTTTAGGTACCCGTGGGATATGGATATCACAACTTTGCTATATCGTATCTAGTTAATCTCTAACTCATTTCCCGAATCGCACCGACTGTTGTAACATCACCACATAACTTGTATCTTGTAACTTCAATCTCTCATCACTGTAATGTTGACATAAGTGACATAACCTATGTAACCTGACATCGATAAAAACAATAGCTATACTTAATAACTCCAGCCGGATAGCTTTAAGGATGACTCACGTTAGACCGGGCCGTGTCCGGGCCAGAGCTTCCGGTGCATCCTTTTCTACGGAAAGCATCACGTGATCGCCTGTCATGTCATAGAAAAGTAAGCGCCGGAAGCTCCGGCCCGGACACGGCCCGGTCTAAAGCCTCCTCCACCCTCGTGCGCGAATCGCGGCGCGAAGCCACGAACGCGAGTGTGGCGTCAATTTTCGCAGACAGCGAAATCGACTCCACATCCACACTCGCGTTCGCGGCTTCGCCCGCGATTCGCGCGCATAGTCTGGAGGAGGCTTAACGTAAGTCATCCTTTATCCATCTTGATTGAAACTTTCACGATTATTAAACATTATTAAATTGCACAACGGGACTTAATCGCGTATTTAAGTTTTAAGATTTACCTACAACGTCGACGGAGTCTTCTCCGAGACCACGGGGACAACGCAGTCCTCGAAACGTCGGAGTTAATCTTAAAACTTAAATACGCGATTAAGTCCCGTTGTGCAATTTAATAATGTTTATCCATCTTTATCCACGGGATAAAATAACTGTCACTTTTTAACACCGTGCCGTGGGATATAAAGTGACGGACACCGTTTTATCACGCTGTCACGCAGACAAGAACGACCATCATATCCGTACTGATGTAACTTCAATCACTGTAATTTATTTATTTATTTATTTATTTATTTAAACCATAATAATGTACCATAGTAATGTTGACATAACCTATGTATCCTGACATCGATAAAAACAATTGACTAATAACTCCAGAAGAACATAAACAAAGACTCGAATTATCCAATTTTCTTTACGTAACCGTATCTTATGGAAAACGTTACTGTCAGTAACCATACCGTCAGAGATATATATAACTCCGTATAAGATAAATAAAGTCTAAGAAAAAAACGTGCCTCGGACGGCCAAGAAAAAGTCATTCTCGAATAGATGGCGCCATTACCTTTGGCCTATTCTCGGCTAGATGGCGTTAACGACACCATTTGGTATTTAACAATTTTAACACATATTAGTGAAAGAACATGGGTTAGTATGGAACAATAAAAATTAAGAATCATTTATCCGTAAACATATTTTAATTAATTTATACATTTTCAATTTTATTTTAAGTTTTAATCGTGTGTCGATAGATGGCAGTAAATGTACCGTGACTACAAAATTGACAATGACAGGACCCCTCTATACTATCCATTGTTTTTGATACCGTCATATGGAGAACGATTCAGATTTTTCACATTGTTACGATTTTGATCTTATTATGATACTATTCAATAAATCAATCAATGCACTTATTTTTTTACTATTGGCAACGAGCCATGGAGCGTAGCATATTAGGCGTCAAATTGGTGGATCGAGTCCGGAACACCACGCTACGCTCCAAGACCCAAATCGTCGATGTAGCTCGGAAGGCGGCCAAGCTAAATTGGGACTGGGCTGGTCACCGAATGCCGAATGAGTTGTGGGGCCAAATCACTTCAGAGTGGGAGCCCGAAAATTCAAATCGGGGATCTGACAGACCCTGCCGGTGATGGCGGGATGAACTAGACTCCTTCCTAGAGTGGACAGACATAGCACTGGACAGAGATTTGTGGAGAAATTGGGGAGGCCTTTGCCCAGCAGTGGGACATGACAGGCTCCAAATAGTAATAATAATATAATATGATACGACTTTGAGAATACCTACATTCAAGAGGAAACTCAAGGCTCCGAATTAAATAATAATAATATTTTGATACTCACATTATACAAGCTTAATAAATAAGCTTAGATACCAATAGAGTTAGACCAAGGCAAGTCTGCAACGATTTTGATAGCACACGCAGTGCAAGTGTTATTTTAAAAGTCAAACTTCTATGAAATTATTACGTAGGTATAAATAACACTGCATTGTGCTATTTAAATCGTTGCAGACTTCTCTTGGTCTAACTCTACATATTATAAACAAATATAATTCAAACATTTCAAACTTAAAATAAAAGCAATGAAAATATCACTTACCTTATTTTTTTTATATTACAGCGGTTAAAGTGTTAGTTTTGATATAAACTATGTTATTTTACATACTTAAGTAAACGAGAAGAAAAATGTGCGAAAAAGTAGACAGGAACAATAAAAATAATGTACTTAAGTAAAGAAATAATACACGAGACAGAAGATTAAGAGAAAAACAGAGCAAAATTATACAAATACACAAAATACATTTAAAAATTTAAACTTTGAATGTACAAAACTTTTTAAACTATATCATGCTACATGCATTTACCTACTTTAATACCGTTTCTAAAGAAACTACGAAAACCATTTCAAATATGCGATATTATAAGAATAACTGCAGTTTAAAAAAAATACATTTACTACCTTAATATATTTCCCAAAATAAGAAAAGTATTTTCTACCCTTTTCTAATAGTGTGCTATGTTAAAAAATCCAAAATACTACCTATAAGTAGGTATACCTGTTTAAAAAAAATCCCCATTCGCATTCTTAAAACTTTTTTTAAGTTACATTTAAGTATCTCTTTGCGGGACATTTTCTACGAGTCATCGTTTCCGTTTTACGATATGTCAGAATACGGGTAAAAATAAATACCTAATTTTATAATGTGTTTATATTTTTTATAATGTGTTTATACTTATTTTTTGTTGTTTTTTATGTGTTTTTGTATTTTACTTTTATATTCATGTTATAAATGACCTAGCCTAAGAAGAAAAATAAATAAATAATAATACCTAATAATAAATAAAACTATCCACCAAACCGAAATTTTAAGTGTGAAAAATTAATCTCCTATATATTATAAATAAATAAATAAATAAATTATACCTAAACTCTTTTTTGGTAATATTATTAGTAGCTAATTATTGAATTGGCTACCAATTCAAAAATAATGAATAATTATAATAATTTCGTAAAATGGAAAATTCTACTGTTAGAAAATGTCCTTCAAAAAGGTAAACCCCTTTAAATAACTTTATTCCCATTTTCATGCCTGCAACTATCAAACAGATTCCAATATTTTACGGTTTCTACCATTTTCTACCACTCCGGTACCATTTTCTACCAGTTACCGATAACGGGCTATCTCTTTCGCACATTTACCTCTCTATCCAACACTGCTTCCACCCGATAAGCTCGAAAATCGACATAAGCATGTTGCATCTGTAATTAATACACGTATTAGTAGATATTATTAATAAACGAATACCAATACCATTTCAAAAAGAGTAAATTATTTAATATTTTGATTTTCATCTATATTCGAACAATGAGATACGTCAAATACTATAGATATTGAAACGATGTGGTATAGATATGTCAGTGTCAAACAAGTGTCAAAAGTGACTTTTTTGTTTGAAGAAATGTCAATTTTGACACTTGTTTGACACTGACATATCTAATCCATATCGTTTCAATATCTAGTATTGGACGTATCTCATTGTTCGAATACGGCTGTTTGTATCGAAATAGGTAAAACAAAATTCAAAACTGGGTGCAAGTTAGTACAAAAGTAAATACCTACTTCCAAATACCGTAAAAAGGGGCTATTTGAGATACATTAGAAAAGGGGGCTAATTTAAAATGTCGTATCTGTGACGTTACATATTTTATATTAAAAATTTTAAATGTTGAGCGAAAAGATTTAATGATGATGGAATTTTTCAGACGTGGAAGCTTTTTGCTTCGAAAACACCAAAATAATGTTTGCATAAAAATAACAATAGTATATTGCTAACCAAGAGATGAAATGACGCCTTTAACCGGAGTTACACACTCTACTTTTCATTTCGAATACGAGGAAAGTAAAATGCATGTGTTTTGTAAAAACATGACTAAGTATAAATTTTTATACTATTTTTGAGGGTACTTTCAATTAATAACTATGGAATGGGGAGTCAAATATCAGAATGGAAATTGTATAACAAATCCATTTATACCCAAATTTCAATTGCTTATCGTAAAAAAAATCGTACTTGGAACCTAAAATGCTCTAGTGCAGAAACGTATCACTTTCTGCACACCCTTTAGAACAACAATGACCCTCTTTCAGAGCATGAGAAATGAAAAATATTATGTTCAAACTATGTGTTACCTGTTACAAAATCGGTTTTACGATATTGAGTAACATTAATTGCTTTATTGCTGAAGTTCAGTTATTTTTTCAGCTATGAGTCCGGCATTTTTTTAAATACACGAGTTTCATTTAGCCCTACATCCCAAATAGCCCCTTTCTACGATATATTTATTTTTCGTAATTCAATTCAATCCTTTTGAAATCGGGTGTTTGTGGATACAAACAACAATTATTAAATTAGATTAATAAAATAAATTTGACAAAAGCTATGAAATCATTAGCATTTATTTTCGATAGTATACAGGGTGTTTGGTACATCGTTTGCCAAATTAAAACGGCAGATAGGTTGAGGGTTGAGTCATTGCGATCTTCTCAGGCCTAGAAATTATTAATTTGGTACAAGAAAAATGTTTCACTTCTATGACAGTTTTTCGTGAATTTCTAATTTTTACTTGCGTAGTAGTAAAAAAAAACCACGACCAATATTGTTTTTCTAGGCATTAGAAGATAGCAAATGACTCAAGCTATCTGCCGTTTTAATTTGGCAAACGATGTACCAAACATGTATATTGTGTTTAATTCCGGTATATATACAGAATGTTTTAAATTCTTTTTTTTTCATAGCAAGTCAAATTTAATTTTCAATGTTAGGTCACAAAAATTAACCCTTTATAGCGCACAAAATAGTCATGGTAGTGTTAACACACTACCTTCAAGCTAAAGGGGCCCACTGATTATAAAGTCAGACCGTAAAAAGACTGCAGCGATTTTGATAGCCCACGCAGTGCAAGTGTCCTTTTAAACGTCAAACTTCTATGAAATTATGACGTATAAATAACACTTACACTGCGTGGGCTATCATATCCGCTGCAGACTTTTATTGGTGCGACTATAACAGTCCGCCGACGGTATCGGTCTGTCAGTTAGAACAAAATTTTGTCAGTTCCGAACAACTGACAGGCAGATACCATCCGGCGGACTGTTAATCATTGGGCCCCTTTAAGGTAAAAGTATAAAACAAACATGAACCCTGAAAATATTATACTTGGGTGTTTTCAGAAATAAATATCGAAAACCAGATTCTCACGGATCCCGGTGTTTTTGGGTTCTTTCAACTCAGAATCACTAGCATATTCAATTATGATGATAAAATAAAATGTCCCAAAAATTTGTATGAAAATTGTACATTCCACTGCGTCACGCACATACAAGTGAGAAATTTTTTCGGTCTAAATAAAACGTGACGTAATGGAATGGACATTTTGGGATATCTTTTTTTAATGGTGGGATGGAGAATGCTGTCGATTCTGAGTAGAATGAGCCAAAGAACGTCCAGCTGTGAAAGATTCAGGTTTTCAATATTTATTTCTGAAAACGCCTACTTATTCCCTTTATTGGGCTATAGTGTAAAAAGAGCGTCTGATTGATTGATTATTTCTAACCTACATTGCGTAATAAAGGGTTAAGTACACAAAAAGCTATGAAAATAGTGTTTTAAGTGTTAAATACGTTTACTTGATTTGAATAAGCATGATGACGATGACGAATAGTGTTAGATTTCTAAGCAGGAGGCTATTCGAACTTAAAAATTGATATCGATTTGATTGGATTTTGATATCCCGTATCTCGTCTGCATCCACACCAGCATTAAGGTGACATTCGAAAATAAACTGCAGTTGCTTTACTGTTGCGACATTACAGCGGAGGTGTTACACAAAACAAGGACAGTAACAGCGCGAAAATTTGAAGTTCCCCGGGTTAGTAACTATTTTGATGACAGGACTCTTAAGAAAAGACTTCCGTATTTCCTAAATAGTCTACCCGAGAATATTCGGCATGAACCAAATAAGAAAAAATTCAAAAGCGCATTAAAACTGTACCTACTGCAAACACTTAAGTGACAATTGCACGCGTGCAAGTGTCACTTAAGTGCTTATGTGCTTATAGTGCTTATACATATTAAATAATAATTAAGTATAATAATATACATGTATGTAGAGACTCTTACCTGCAGGCAAACTGTAAATACAGTTTTGCAGGGATCTGTATAGATTTAAGCTCTGTACTGTGTATTAATAATAAATAATAATAAATAATAAATAACGCCGCCGCTGTATCTGTCAATTTCCTTGATAAATTGAGTAATGGTAACATTCCATTTCTAACCGCAGCTGCACTACCGGTACTGAACGCATCGCTGTCATTGTCAATGTCCATAGTAAAATGAACAGTAATGCAGCTGTCGTTGGAAATGGACTGTCACCTTAATGGTAACATTCCATTTCTAATCGCAGCTGCACTACCGGTACTGAACGCGTCGCTGTCATTGTCAATGTCCATAGTAAAATGAACAGTAGTGCAGCTGTCGTTGGAAATGGACTGTCACCTAGAAGCAACAACGTTGTCGACATCTAATTGTCAACTTTGCTCATTGTGATGCGAGGGATATGCGTTCTAGTCATAGTCTAATAAAACATGGTCTTCTCTTCCCAGAGTGACACAAGCCTACGTCACCATAACATGGCCGCTATATATAGCGCTATCGCATATTATCATATAGCGCTGTCGCATGATGACGTAAGCTTATGTCAGTCACGTGACCACGAAAAGACGGGAAGAGAGTACCAGGCGGAGTATATTATTATACCATGATAAATTGAGTAAGAAGCAACGTTGTCGACATCTGAATGTCACCTTTGCTCATTGATGCGAGTCATATGCGTCGTAAGTAATTACAAATCAAAAACAGATTTTTAAATTCGAATATAGCTCCAGGTATGTACAGTCAACAACAGAGCTATGAATACAGGAATTAAGGTCGTGTATACATATTTTTGGCACTTTGCCTGTATTCATAGCTCTGTTGTTGACTGTACTCTCGGGGCATTCCAGAAAAGAGTAGCATCTGTGTGGAAAGAGATAAGTCGTGGAATGTATGGGATCCAATACAGAACAGACTCTACGTAACGGTCTTTTATAGTGTGTAGCTTTCAAATAGAGCTCGACGGCTAATCCCATTGTCTATTGTTAAGTAAAACCGCACGTGCTACTTACCTGCAAAAAAGGGTCTTCATTAATTCTACTTGGCACCTGATCGCGGGCTAGTCCAACGCTCTAAAAACCAGTGTAGGTGCGCTTTCCGATAACGCGTCTTTGTTACGCATCTCGATGACACATTTGAGACTGGTTCTTTAGCGTTCGACTCGCCGGCACTCAGTAACCGAAGTACGTATTTTTTATGCAGGTAGTTGTGGCACGTGGCACGAGCGGTTTTACTTAACAATAGAAAATAGGATTAGCCGTCGAGCTCTATTTGAAAGCTACACACTATAACACAGGTATGAAGCCAATATTTGGATTATATTTGATAAATTAGCTTTAAAAATTAAACGATGTATAATGTAAGAGTATACAGACTTCTGCAGGTTATTAAGGTAGCTACCATACCCGTCACGCTCCCGACTAGGGGAGACCGAGGTGAGTTTTGACAGAGGAGAGTTGTGACATTGTCGATTTTTTGGAATCTAATGACTGTTAGCGAGCTCGCAACAGTGTGCGTTTGTTAGCTCGTAACTTGAACTAACAAACGCGCTCTATTGCGACCTTGTTTTTATGTCACAACTCTCCTCTGTCACAACTCACCTCGGTCTCCACTAACACTAAGTATACCATTTTGTGGAATGCCCCTCAATTTTTAATTCCAGTGTTATGTGATTGTGATGTGTATGTTAATTTATACAATTTGTTTAGTGTTTTAATTTACTTGTAAGTTTTGTACATGATATAATACATCATTTTAATTCGCGTTTAAGTTGAGTATTTTGGGTTCGATTTATATGTACTAGCAATACTAGTATGTACCTTAAAGAATAGAATTGGAAATTGAACCTTATAGCCCTGTAATAAGGTACCTGGAGGAGCCAATCCTGATGTAAGCTTGCCAGGGAAACGTTCCGAAGCCCGCATCGTCGCCGCCGACGATGCGCCGCTGCGCTGTCTGCTTTCCAACAGCTATGCCGCAGCCTAGAAAGAAAGATATAGAATATTATTGAGATGATACAGATTATAAAAATGTCTTTTAGTTCGTCTTACTCTGCATCAACTTGGCGATTTCGTCATTATACCTACATGCTTATGCTACAGGGTGAAATTGAACCCACCTCTACGTATAGCCATGTAAGGCCCAGCCATACAAACGAAAAATGCAAAATTTGCCACAGAAATTTGACCCTACAATGAAGGAAATAGAGCTGAACGAATCAAAGCATACGCAACTCTGTTCCAATCGAATGTGATTTAAATTTCATTGAACTGAATAAGTACTATAGGTAGGACCTTGGGCCTTAGAAGGATAGTGATCGACTTTATATTTAGGTCATACTGAATTTTCATCATATGCAAATTCTACGCAAGGTTAGTCTGATTTGACTATGTAACTGTTATGAATACGATTTAATAACGATGACTAACGCTAAACCGGTCCGGGCGCGGGCCGAGGCTTCCGACATCTCGTATTCTAGGACAGAGTCATTATTACAATCATTTTTTACTTTTAAATACCTTCAAACGTATAGTTCTCCCAATCGACTTTCGGTATTTTCTTCTCACTCCTCCGTATCACTCGTATGATTCTCACTTCATTCGTGAATCCAGCGAGAAAAAATATTACTACTATAATTATTAACTTCATTTTCGATTCGGCACATCACAGTAATCTTAAATTACTGCTAGTTCTCCCATTTTCTATTCCTGTTTATCTCCTTTGCATCTGAAGGGCGCGGGGCAAATTTGGCAAATAGTTTTTTGTTTTGTTAATTATTAGTTTAGGTTAAGACTTTGGTAACTGTATTAATGATTAAGTATTAAAAGGACGATCTATTTAATATATTATTTTTTGCTTATTGACAAATTACAATTACTGACAAAATAAATAGTAATTAAGTAAATATTTCATGGAAAATGTTACGTAGCAAAGTTTGTATACTATGGGGATCGACCTAACATGATTGCGATTTTAGTTTGAGGGCACATTAACATATTAAAACATTGAAAACATCAATGCATATAAATAAAACTTGTAGGTTAACTTCAAACATAAACTACAAATAATGAATAGAATCAGGTGTTACTTTGCGGAAATCCATATTAATTAAAACCGATAGCACTAATTACTATTGTATATAAATGACAATGTATGACCATTACTGAATAAATGATATGATATGACATGATACTATTGACTAGCACGATATTTTTCGCGGATAAGCAAAGTAATATTTTGGTTTTAATCAAAAATTTCAAGTTGACCACGAATGCAATGTCTTAGAATTTGTTATAACCGGTATTCCAACTACACTTCACTTTGCATCACTTTTAAATCATTACGTATCGGATCACCACCCCTTTTTTCAGCATTTTCTGCCAACTTTTTTCACACGTCCACCGCACACATAACTCGATTGTAAACTAACCGCCCCCCATTAGATAAGCATGTATGTAATCGCGCTAATTGTATGTAAGTTCCTGTGCGGATATCCGAATAGTTATGAAGATCATGCATGAGAGACGGGAAAGCATGAGCCTTGTGTGTTGAACAAGTAAATAAGGTTGCATGTAATTATGTTGGGAGTTCATATATTCTTTTAGGGTTTCGTAACCAGAATCGTAAATTAATGGTTCATTAATTATTGATCGAGCGAGCGCGAAGCGTCTTCGTTTCGCATGGGCAAGTATGCTTTGCCAACTTGGCATAAATGATGCCAGAACTGGCATATTTTCACTTGCTTTGGTACACAAAATTTTCCATTTAGCATCTGACATATTTTTTAGCGTAATTTAGTCTAAACTAAGTTTGCACTAACTTGGCAGCAACAATATGCGCCATCGCCATATGTGGTTCATATTTTCATATGAATTTTGACTTTTGTGGACGGATGGACGTCGACGGACTATATAAAGTTGGTCAAGCAGATCTTGTCAGTAGAAAAAGGCGGCAAATTTGATAAATGTATGTGTTTTAAGTGTCTAATTTCAAGTGACATTTTAGCATTCTTTTTAGCATATTTCAAAAAAACTTTGGATTAATTTTGGCATAATCTAGACATTAGTCTAGCATTTTTTCAAAATCCGAGTTGGCAACACTCACATATCTGGCTGTTCTACCGACCGAATTATTTCCCCATATGGTTTTATTTTCATAAAGTCGGGGGTTTTTTAAAACCACATATAGCCACTAGTAGACTTCGGACACCTCTCATGTTTCTCCATGGATAAGTTATATAAAAGTTGAAGGTACGGGACTTCAGAGAACCATGTTCGACGTGTTGCTTCTCTGTCGTTCTTGTAAATTCGTACGTAAGTCAACATGCCAGTCGCTAACGCTCCGTAGCGAACGAAATGCAACTGTCACTGTCACACTAATATGGAAGAGCGATAGAGAGACACAAAGCGATTCGATGGCGAAGCGTAAGCTATTGTCACCTTGGCTAGGCCGCCAGGTTCTTACTTTTCAATAAAATTACATGATGTCACGATCCTCAGCATTTAGGGAACTACTGCCGATTCCGCTTAGTCTTACAGGCTAATTCGCGCCATCTACGTCAGCTGCCACTATTTTGTCTTAGGCGCAACACGCAAGAGATATTTTTTCTGATTTTTTTTAATCACACATAATATGTATATTATGTATGTAATATTCAATCCAATTAGCTGATGAAATAAAACTATTGAAACGGATTATATCGCGTATATTGAATACATAATACATATACTACATCCCGAGGTTTCCAACCCTTTACAGCGTTCGTGATCATCAGGTGACCTTCGAGCAACACGGAAGGGAGGCGGCATTCGCACTATTTCCCCTCTGCCGAGGTACAAGATTAGCACGTCAATTTAATCTAGCGCGGGTAATAAAACTAGTTGCACTTGGATTTTTCACTAGACCGAGTCCAGACGCGCGCGTGAACACTGCTGCACAAAAATGCCTGTTTGCTCGGTTTTTTGTTATAAAAAGAGGTCGGGGACATCAAATTTACAAAAAGAAAGTGTTACATTTCACATGTAATATTTTTTTTACATATCATACTTTAAATTACATTTAAATACAATTATTATATTTTAGTCTTAAGTAATTGTTGGATTTATCGATTTTGCTCGCTCAGTACAAATTGCGGATCGGTCGAGCGACAAATCCGACTTCTCATCTCTCAGAATACAATGACATACTTCAACGAAAATGTGTTAGTGTGCGTGTTGTGACACTAGTCACTCGTCCGTACACAAAAAGAGATCGAGGTTTGCAAGATTTGTCTTTGACTTGCGTCATTTTCTATGTATTTGTGTCGTCATTACAGATTGGATTTTGTATGTAAGTGTGTGAGAAGTGCGTCTGTGTGCACCTTCCCCCCCCGCGAAAAATGGCAGAAAGATTTGTACGGTGAGGTATCGCTTGGGCCCCTCCCTTCCGACATGTCGGAAGCCGGTTTTGCTCGAAGCAGGTGACTGAGGAAAAACTATCACTGTGCAAAAACTACCCACTTGCCAGGGCATTTTCATTTAACTTGTACTTTAAAGCGCGACTGAAGTCGTGTTTCAGTAATGTCTAACCGTTACATTCCTGACAAAATTTATGGGATTTGACATTGACCGTCAGTTTTGTAACGATTGCTAACCGGCCGTAAAAGGTAACCGACAGTTAAGTAAAAATGCCCACCAACGAACTAGGATTCCGTCGATACCACTTACAAAATAATGAACCTTCATAAACTATAACTTTTAAGGCCAGTTATACATGGAGAATTGGTTCATAAGGCTAGTTCTACTTTACAACTATTTTCAAGTAAAGCTAAAACTAAGCGTTAAAATCAGATTAGCTGTTAAGTAAATATCAAAACATGTGAACACGCGATGCATTACCTAAGTAATTAAGTATGATTACAAATTGGTGCATCCGGCGAATAACTTTTTATTACATTATGGTAGTTTTTGCACAGTGTAGTTTTTCCTCAGTCACCCGTTGACCACGAGCGCTGTAAAGAGTTAGAAGGGTGTTTTCTAAAATAAATATCGAAAACCTGATTCTTTCAAATCTGGACATTCTTGGGCTCATTCTACTCAGAATTGACAGCATTCTCCATCCTTCCATTAAAAAAAGATGTCCCAAAATGTCATTCCATTAAGTCACGTTTTATTATGAGAAAAAATTTCACTTGTATGGACGTGACGTAGTGGAATGTACCTACAATAGGGTGGGCCGTTTGAGTAAATATTGGAAATAAGCAATGTAATACCTAAAAGATGCGTAATTTTATGTAGATAACGAGAAAAATAATTTAAAAAATCTAGCTATTTACTTTGAGCCCTCTACCAACGATTAAGTGTAAAAATTAAATATATATTTTTTAATAAAATTTCATTATAATTTTTTTCATTTTTATTTTTTGTTTGAAGAAAGCAATGCCTTAAGCATCCGACATGATTTTAACGTTCGTCAATTACACTCCTAAACGTTTTTTTCTGAAGTCGAAAAAGTACTCGTAAATTGCGTTTTTCGGAAAAAAACTTTTTAATATATGGCAGACGCCCAAATTTTTATTTGAATCCTATTCTAGGCCCATTAGTGAACAATAAAATAAAATAGATCATAAAAATATATACTGTTTATAGCAAACCAATGAGAAAAAGCACATCGTAATATGCCTGAATTGGCATAAAACGCAACTTTTGCCTAAGTTTACAAAAATAGGAATAATTGTAAAAATGCATAATAAAAATGCCAAAAACTGTTTTTATCATATTTAAGCAGTTCTACTTTCATATTCAATATAAACTAAAAATTTAGTGTATATATTAACGACCCTTCTCGTATTTCATGCGATAAAGTGATAATTGTATTTTATATGAACTGTGGGTGTTATATTATATGATTTTAGTGAAAATTAAGAGCTAAGTACTACTGAATTAGGTTAGTTAATGGTCTATTTATGTTATTATAATAATTTTAATAAATAAGAGCCATCCAACATTTTTAATTTTTTTTTAATTTTGCCCTATTTTTTTTTTCTTCGTCGGCTGGTAGAGGGCTAAAAATAATACCTATTTTGATTATTTTTGCTATAATTGTAATCTACGCATTATTACGCAACTTTTGATACCTATTACGATATGAGTTTTGAATATTTATTTTCTTCCATACAAAATCGGCCCACCCTAACCTACAATTTTTTGGGACAAGTTTTTTTATCATCAGGATTGAATATGCTAGTGATTCTGAGTTGAAAGAACCCAAAAACACCAGGATCTGTGAGAATCGGGTTTTCAATATTTATTTTAGAAAACGTCCGGAAACGTCGAGATGTTAGTATGTATTCAATATACGCGATATAATCCGTTTCAATAGTTTTATGTAGTTAGTTGCAGCTTACTCAGAGTTAGCAATGTACAAGTTGCAGAACATTCTCAAAAATTCAGTAACATTCTCGGGAATTTCCGGAAACTTACACGAGAATTTGAATTAAATTTCCAATTCATTTCAATTCAACATTCCCTATGAGAATTATCAAAAAATGTACTATTAGTTAGTATTATTTTAATAAACTCGTAAATAAGACAGTCAGTTAAAATAATTGAAAACGGCGGTGTCCAGCGACTTTCTGAATAATTTTTATGGTTCGTAAAATTTAAGTTCTGAGAACATTCCGTATGAAAAATTTCGCAACTTTGGAAACTTCTCCTTGGTGCATTGCTACCTAGAGTAAGTAGCATATTATGTTTATTTCTGAGTGATAGTCGGAATAACGTTGTCGGTAAACGATCCGCCGGCGACCTCACCGCAGACGAGAAAGTAACCGACAATACGAATCGCTAAGATTGCTTCCTCCACTGGTTCAATATGTTTGCCGTTTTATTTGTGTTACTTACGTTAATATGTATAAAAAAAAAAATCAAAATCAAAAATATTTATTTGCATAAATAAGGGTACAATAGGTGGTATACAAAGTTTTCAGTCGCATTCCTTATTTTACCATAATATGGCGTACAAATATTCAATATGTTACCCCTAAGAGCTATATTCTGGCTATATGTACATACATGCATTCTTATAAGCTAAGTATATGGCACAATTTTACACAAAGTCAAAAAATAATAATTTAAAATGAAATTGATAATTAATAGTCAAATAAGAACAAAAACACAAATCAAATATTCATTAACATTTAATTATTTAGTTTTCCTGGGTCTTTTCCGCAAATCGACATCCACTATGCCTATCTAGAGTTAGAATGTAAAAAGTCTGCAGCGATTTTGATAGCACACGCAGTGCAAGTGTCATTTTAAACGTCTAACTTCTATGAAATTATGATGTATACATAACACTTCCACTGCGTGGGCTATCAAATCCGCTGCAGACTTTTATTGATGCGACTATATCTATCTAATACCTTTAAACGAGCAATTCTTGTTTACACATACATATATATATTTCGGGGATCTCGGAAACGGCTCTAAAGATCTCGATGAAATTTGCTGTGCCCCCACATAGGAAATTTTCGGAGGCGATATCTATCTAGGTCTTATCTCTGGGAAAACGCGCATTTTCGAGTATTTATGTTTTCCGAGCAAATCTCGATTTCCCTATATTTTTACGTGATGAGGTAGCCCTACTCTAACCACCCCAGCTCCTTCGAAAAAACATCGTCAGCTAAATTAATTCTGGCCAAATGCAGGCGTGTCTCACTCCGCGATTTCGTCGCTTTGCTACAGGTAGCTAAAAGTACATCCGTTCCGCCCCAATTTTGGGGTTTGCCATAAGCCGCGCGTGGCGCTGTCGCCACCTAGCGGCCATATCTGTGCTGATCGTAACAGACGCGTTTTGTTAGAGAGTGAGTCTTCTGTACTTAGTACTATTATTTATTGTGCCAAATGCATTTTTAATTTTCCTAATTTCATACTAAAACCCTCTATTCTTACATCAAGGCCACAGTTTAAAGAATACCACGTAATTTCAGACTCTGACATATAATCTCACATAGGATATTGCTACAGCGGATAAACGGGCCATTACTTGAAGGTAATATATCGTAATGC
Organism: Cydia fagiglandana; assembly: GCF_963556715.1. Lineage (NCBI taxonomy): Eukaryota > Metazoa > Arthropoda > Insecta > Lepidoptera > Tortricidae > Cydia > Cydia fagiglandana. The sequence continues at coordinate 1,763,559 of NC_085956.1, forward strand.
GGTATTTCAAGACGATTACATAAGAACAATATGTAAATGCCTATTTAGTTGTTTAACTGATATTATCCGCAATTCTGTTGTAATGAATCACTGGCCTAAAAGCGATGGGGAAAAACCTTTACCTACGGGTATTTTTTTCTGTGAACGTTACAAAAGTTAACGATTTGGATACATTTCGGACTTGAATAAAAAAAAATTGAATCTAAAGGTTTTAACACCCTGTTAAGGATAAATTACGAAAATAAGATAAATCTCATATGCCATCGGCTTAACTCGCAAACCTCGGATCTCCTCCGGGGCGTAAACTGCCGTAGCTAAGAGCGAACGGAGCGGCAGCTGACGTTCACGACAACCACCCACAGATGAATTATCACCCGGGATGCGATGACCGACGAAATTTGCGAATGGCCCGTGGTCTAATAATAATGACTAAAATAGTTCACTACAGTTTAAATGCGAGAACAAATATATGAGAAATATTTTATACTTAACCTCGTAAGACCAACCACGATACAAAATTTCCTATTTTTAATTTGAACCTTGTTCTATTAGTCAATTGGAACGAATTTCGTTTGTTTTAAAAAGCGACGTAACAAAAGAAATGCTACTTTATTTGGTTTATGAAAAGTTCAAATTTGATTGAAACGGATAGTGTACATTGTAATGCACATTGGGCCTTACGAGGTTAACAAAAACTTGTTTCTCTAAAAACTATCTTCTTCAAACCAAAGGGCTATACGTAATCAATCGATCAACCCACCCATTTAAACACGGAAACCATTACAAACCTATTATAACACAGCGCACACGTATCTTATGTAACATTACAGTACAGTGAAATGAATTCTAATGAATATAATGAGGGCGATAATATGGTATTCAGAGCGCTCCCGGCCTTGAGCTGGCAGTGAAAATGTGGGTTATGTGTTATGTTATATTTGTTTACTTTTGATTATTTTGAGTCCGATTCGGATTTTGAAATAGACATCTATTATCTATTAGATATCTTTTATACATCACCAAGATAAGATAACGATATGTTTAAGATCTCATCATCATAGGCCTTTTCGTCTATATCAGACGATTTATGGTGTAACACCGTTTTTGGTGGCTAAATAGACCGATGCGAGATCGACATGGACATGGACATGGACATGTTTAAGATCTAACCTGTCAAATTTAACATTTGCGCGATTCTGCAGATACTCTTGAACGATTTCCACAGGATATGACTTAGAGATCCAATTCACATCAATGTAAAAGTGACATTGGTTTCCCGAATTGCGCTGCAAAAGAAAACTAGTTGATATCTATTAAACTATACCGTATCTAGAATGGATCTAGAATGGATATAGATACGGTATAGTTTAATGGATCTGGAGTACGTGTCGTCTCTTGTGAATATCTTGAAGTTCGGATACGGCAGTTTATTGGTTCAATTACCGATGACTCACGCTAGACCGGGCCGGGGCCGGGCCGGAGCTTTCAGCGCTTCGTTTACTATGGAAAACACCACGTGATCAGCCGTCATAGAAAATGATATGTCGTACGCCTCGGTCCGGACACGGCCCGATCTGGCGTGTCAACCTTAACGGTTAGGTATAGTTCGTTTTTTTTTAGCATTAGAAAGAACTTCGTAGAAGTAAGCTTGTGGTTCCAAATCCGGCACTTTTCGCGGTAATCATTTGAAGTAAATTATATGTGGGTCAAAAAGATCACTGTGTCACGTTCTTTCCTGTAGACATACACAAGAGTTAAGGGCTATAAAGATTAATTTTCTTATTTAACCCTTATCCACGTAAAAAGGTCTTCCTTTTATTTACAGAACTATGATAAAATCATTACTTACATGCCCACAAGCTGTTAACTATTGCCCACGGGAGAGAAAACTAGCGTGTTCGCGCAAACTGTACATTTTTCTCTCCTGTGGGCAATAGTTAACAGCTTGTGTCAGCGTGTCGGATATGGGTCATAAGGGCAGATTTTCGAAGTCATAAATGTATTGAGAGCTTCATCTATAACCCTTCGCTGTTCATCCCTTAAGTGTGTGAAAGTGGGCAAAGAGAATTGTCAAAGTAAATTATGTAGTCACTACAGTACATTTACTGCCATCTCTCGACACAAATAATTAACACTTTTAGAGCGCCATTTGACTTTGATCCTTATTTTTTCACCGTTATGTGTTAAATTTGTTAAATGTCAAAAAGTATCGCCATCTACTCGACGAATCGACGATAGGCCAAAGGCATGGTGCCATATTTTCGAGCGATGGCGCCTACCTTTGGCCTACTATCGAAAAAATAAGGATATAAGTCAAACGGCGTTCTTAAAGTGTTAATCATTTGTGTCGAAAGATGGCAGTATATGTACTGACTACTTAATTTATTCAGACAATTCTCCCCAAATCCAAATTCTCTTTGAAATGGGGTTGAAAGTTACTAAGTTACTTCTTGGATAAATGCTATCGCAATCCAACATATGTAAAGACCAATACCTAATCGCACGATTAGGCAAGCTGGGAAACCTGTGCGCGTACGCATTTCGCATCTCAAACAAGTAATGTAACAGTTATGTCACTAGGGAGGAAAACCTGCCTTTACTCGACCCTTCACGTGGTGAGATAACCGTGTAGATAATATCTGAGTGTGTGGGGTGAACAATAATTAAGCTGCTATTTTATTTGTTTATATTACAGTATTTACAGTACACACGGCGCCACTTTACCGCACTAGTGGGGTAAGTAATTTGCACTGTACGTGCCTATGTCGAAAATTTAACCTTTAAATTGGCAAAGAATGTGGAAGGTCGTGAGTTCAAGCCTCCTCGGAGCTCAATAGTACTACTGAACCTTTTTAAAAAAACGGGCAAGTGCGAGTCGACTCGCGTACGAAGGGTTCCGTACCATAATGCAAAAAAAAAGCAAAAAAAAAAACGGTCACCCATCCAAGTACTGACCCCTCCCGACGTTGCTTAACTTCGGTCAAAAATCACGTTTGTTGTATGGGAGCCCCACTTAAATCTTTATTTTATTCTGTTTTTAGTATTTGTTGTTATAGCGGCAACAGAAATACATCATCTGTGAAAATTTCAACTGTCTAGCTATCACGGTTCGTGAGATACAGCCTGGTGACAGACGGACGGACGGACGGACATTAGTTTTAGTAATAGGGTCCCGTTTTATCCTTTGGGTACGGAACCCTAAAAATGCAAAAAGACGCAAGCAAAGGTTATGCGCCTCCTCTGTCCCGTTGCCAATTTAAGGGTAAGTAGGTACTTGTTTTTAGTGATATTACTTGCTTGTCAACATCATCATTAGGCCTTGTGCATCTTTACAGATGATTTAAGCAGCATCTATGACTTATATGTTATCTAGCGACAGCGTCGCTCGTGGCTATATAACCCGATCCTTGAACGGCACAGTCGCCCACATTTGTGACAAATAAAAGTGCATTGAGGATCCGCATCGATCCTCATCGCGCATGTGTTTTATTGCCCGTCGTGTTGTCGTGTTGCGTGTTGTGTTGTATGTGTTGTGTTGCTTGCTTGTCATATACTTGTTGATATTATACTGTCTGACTTACGTCGCCGGCGCCAGCGAAAACGGCAAGTCGGTCAGTAGGCGACTTTCCCCTCTGACATAACTGTTACGGCACCGAGATGCACGCGCGGCTAATCGGCTGTGGTCAAAACAAACATGGGACACTGTGGGTTATTCCGACTATCCTCTGTATCTTTATGTATTTAAATAAAAGTAAACAAAACCACATTGCGCTCCATAAAGATGACTCACGTTAGACCGGGACGTGTCCGGGCCGGAGTTTCTGGCGCATCGTTTTGTATGGAAAGCATCACGTGATCGCCTGTCATGTCATAGAAGCGTAAGCTCCGGAAGCTCCGGCCCGGACACGGCACGTGCTAACACGGATAGCTGACGTGGGGGAGAAGACCGCCAGACTGAAGTAGGACTGGGCGCCGGGCGGGTCAAGTCTGCCGCTTGCATCCGGATAGGTGGGCTAATATAGCCACCAAGTGGATGCCGCAAAAAGCGCGGACGTGGCAGGCCCAGACGAAGATGGCGGGACGACTTACGGCTCGATTCGGGAAATGAATTAGATCTCTACTAGACCTCAACAAGTTACAATATGGATAATTTAAAGATATTTGTAAGATAGATATGTCAAATTTGACGTTTCCGTGATTCTGGAGGTCCTCTTGAACGATTTCGACAAGTTATGACTTAGATATCCAAGTCACATCTAGTCGATATCTAATGTAAATCTAGTTGATCTCTATATCGTCTCTAGATCTTGTGATTATCTCGTTTCCCGAATACGCGTGTTAGACGCCTTCATCAGTGGCTGGCCGGAGAAGGCACTACAGCGGGAGTTGTGGAAATCAGGGGGAGAGGCCTTTGCCCAGCAGTGGGACACTACAACAGCCTAATAAAAAAAAATCCAACCTCAAATGGCTGCTTAAGCCAGTTGAGTAGAGTATATATTCGCGATAAACTCAAAAACTACTGAACGGATTTTCATGCGGTTTTCACCTATCAATAGAGGGATTCTTAAGGAATGTTTAAATGTAGAATTTGTCACGGTTTTATGTAACCCGAACGAATCCGGGGTGGATCGCTAGTCTAACATAAAAACAAAAGTTTTATTTTGGTTTATCTAACTTGTTCACACAAACATGATTATATATTACGAATATATACATGGTGTGTCTGACCATGAGGCTTTAATTCCAGGGCTTGATTTTACTCGCTAAACCGAGTTACTTTTACTATGGGACCAACCCTAAAATCGGGGAATTTTTTTTAGCTTTTCCATAGAAAACGTCGACATCTGATCAGCCAAAATGTATGAAAAAGTAAAAAAAATTTTTCGGGCTTTCGGGGTTGGTGCCATAATAAAACTAGCTCAGTTTAGCGAGTAGAATCGAGCCCTGAATTTAAAGCCCCACAGTCAGTAACACCCTGTATGCATATTTTTAAGCATAAAACTGAGCATGTAGGTCGCGCACAATAATACTTATGTATGTGTGTATGTATGTATGTATGTGTTTATTGTGTGTGTGTGTGTGTGTGTGTGTTGTTTATGTGATATTACATAAACTCTTACAGCATGCTAATAAGCCTAATAACATGCAAATCGTCAAAAAGAAACGCCATTTTCTTAACAATTATCTGCCGGATGTGTTTAGTGCTAAAAAGTTAGCATTTAGTTTTTATTGCTTGAAAACGTAGGTCTTTAAATATACAACACTAGCTGTTGCCCGCGACTTCGTCCGCGTGGAATCTTATCTTCAACATTTTAAATCTTTAGTACCTATAATTTTCATATCCAAGCAATGTTGAAATTAAGTACTTTTCTTTTTTAGCAAGTTGTATGAAGTTTTAAGTCAAGTGGATTTTGATGTTGGTTGCTGAAATTACTTTTCTTGTATTCTCATAATAGGTAGGTAACCTATGCCCTTATACAAAGATTCAAGTTCCGCATTCCGCACTCACAAAATATCTGATCTCCATACAAACTTTCAACCCCTTTCTCACCACCTTGGGGGATGATTTTCAAAAATGCTTGAATTAGTTTTCATGTTTTTTAATTTATTACCTTTTATTCCAAATAGTTAAATTTCCTAGCTTACAATTAAATTTACTACCCAAGACGAATTTTCATCCCCTTTTTAACCCCCTTAGGGGTGGAATTTCCAAGAACGTTGCAATTACTTTTTTTTGTAATCGGCTATTATGCCTTTCTAAGAATTTTCAAAGCATTTGTAATGGATTTAAACTTTGAAACCCATTTAAACCCTGTTAGGGGATGAATTTTACAAAACGCTGAAATTACTTTTATTGTCTTCTAATAGTATCCCCAAATACAAAGATTCAAGTCCCGCGCTCGAAAAAATGTTTGATATCCGTACAAACTTTCAACCCCTTTTTCACCACCTTAGGGGATGAATTTTCAAAAACGCTGAAATTAGTTTTCTTGTATTTTAATTTAAAACGTTTTTACAAAGTTTCAAGTTCCTTGCTTAAAATAAAATTTGCACCCGCAGACGACCTTCCATCCCCTTTTTAACCCCCTTAGGGGTTGAAATTCCAAAAACGTTGCAATCACTTTTTTTTGTAATCGGCTATTATGCCTTACTAAGAAGTTTCAAAGCATTTGTAATGGATTAAAATTTTCAACCCCTTTTTAACCCTGTTAGGGGATGAATTTTACAAAACGCTGAAATTATTTTTCCTGTTTTTTAATAATACCTCCAAATACAAAGATTCAAGTCCCGCATTCGTAAAAAAATTTGATATCCATACAAACTTTCAACCCCTTTTTCACCACCTTAGGGGATGAATTTTCAAAAACGCTGAAATCAGTTTTCTTGTATTTTACTGACATATCTTTTTACGAAGTTTTAAATTCCTAGCTTAAAAGAAAACTTTAACCCCATACAAACTTTCATCCCCTTTTTAACCCCCTTAGGGGTTGAATTTCTCAAAATCGCTTCTTATCTCTTGTACACTTTATAAATGCAATCTGGTGTGCAAATTTCAACTTTCTGGATTTTGTAGTTTCGGCTCTGCGTTGATGAATCAGTCAGTCAGTCAGTCAGTCAGTCAGTCAGGACACTTGCATTTATATATATAGATTATAAAGTGTCATTCTATGGAATTTGCTAAAGTTCGTTTTTTTTAGCATTAGAAATAAGGTAAACAATCTTGATGTGTCTTTTAATTGAAAAACACATTTTAAAAATAAGTTACGGCAAATATGTAACAATTATGATTATGAATCTAATACGATCATTTATATTCTTCTGCTTTCATAAGTAATGGTTACTGATTTTAAAAAAGCGCTTTTCAATTAAAAGACTGCAAAAAAAAACGAACTATAACTATGTAAACAAAACTCACTAGTAAATTCATCATTCAGAGACAATTTCAATATGGCGGTTATTTTACAAAGTTAGCTAGTTCCATAGTTAGACCAAGCTAACTCGGCAGCGATTTTGATAGCATAGATTGTGCAAGTGTTATTTTAAACCCCATAACTTCATAGATAGGTAGTTAAGATTTACCTTACTTTTAGTTTTTTTTTTGTAATTATTGTATTGTATGTGTTATCTTTTTATGTCAAACAAAACAGTTCTTATCCTTATTCATATTATATAATGAAACTGCTTCATACATTAAGATGTAATATATTCATCAGGAGTTACAAATACACGAGAAATGCAAGTTTCAAAGCAAATATCATATCATGATCAGATTTCTAAAGGCCGAATACTAGAGTCAGTCCACGAAAAATCTGCTGCTTATTTTAAACGTCAAACTTCTATGAAATTATGACGTATAAATGACACTTGCACTGCGTGGGCTATCAAATCCGCTGCAGACTTTTCTTGGTCCGACTCTACTCCAGTTCACTTTACAGCACTTAAGACATAATGTATTCGAGATGCGTATGTGACTTTGGGTAATAAAGAACAATTGTGAATGAAAGTCAAGCTGGGCGGTGACCATGAGTTAAATTTCTTTCGGATAGTGTTGGATGTCTTATTAACAGACTACACACTACTGACACACATACACACACACACACACACACACACACACGCACACACACACACACACATACACACACATATATACAGAGTACTATATGTACTGTGTGGGTAAATTTAAATACATATTTATTTCATGAGATATACCTAATATGTGACGTCCCACGGGTAAAGGTACCTAATGGCGGTTGGCGCTTACGCTATTATTAACACCACTCTAATATTATTGCGACGTTATGGGACGTAACCGCCGACCGCCGTAAGGTACCTTTTTCCGTGGAACGTTACATATAAAGTAGAGTTTATTAAGCATAAAGGGGCCCACTGATTAACAGTCCGCCGGACGGTATCGGCCTGTCAGTTAGAACAAAATTTTGACAGTTCCGAACAACTGACAGGCCGATACCGTCCGGCGGACTGTTAATCAGTGGGCCCCTTAAGAGAAAAAACAAGAATCAGAAATCAATAACAACGTCAATTACATTTTAAGTGCGTATCGGTTAGGATTACAGTAAAGCAGGGCACTGACGAGCCTTCCAAATGGATGCCGTTACAATGGATTCATCCAAATGGACGGCATCCTAATATTAAACATTGTACGTTTTTGACATTCACTGACCGCTTTTGGATTGCAGCCACGCTATTTGGACTGTTGGAAGGCTCGTCAGTGGCCACCTGGTTTATACTATTCTACAGGAATGAAACCTCTTACAATATGTGACGATCCAAAGGTATAGATGGTGTGATGATGGTGACCATAATTATAGAGGTAGGCGGTTTGGTCGCGTGGCACCGCATTAGTATTGGAGAATCGTTACTAAGCACGAACCGCCATAAGGTACCCTTACTCGTGGAACGTCACATATTCTTTGATGTAATTCTCTAACACCTCTACATTTTTATGATATCTCCCGTTGTTGCCTGAAAGTATTCTATGACTTGTATTTACAAAAAAATACTACAAAAATGTACACAGACTGAAACCCACTGATATTGACCTACTTTTTTTTATAAACTCGTTAGTACTTTACGACAGACGATATGAAACAATAGCTCCAACGACAAAAGTAGGTAATTGACTTAACTCGTTAATTGGACAATATACCTACTGGGGAAAGACTATGTAAGGCACATGCAAGGTCAACCATTACAAAATGTGACGTTCCACGAAAAAAGGTACCTTACGACGGCCGGCGCTTATGTCGCATAGCGTCGCAATAATATTGGAGCGATGTTCATGATAGCGTAAGCGCCAACCGCCATTAGGTACCTTTACCCGTGGGACGTCACAAATGAGGTCTCGTATAGTCAACGCCAAAGGTATGTCTTACATTTTTCGTCTTATTACAGAGAAGTAAACATTTTTGATATCGGCTGCGATACTTCTACCTGCTAGCCGAATCCGGCAAAAAAAATCCACAAAAAAATGTGCCTGAGAATAATTGGTTTCAGGGTGCAGTGTTGCCAACTCGGATTTTGAAAAAATGCTAGACTAATGTCTAGATTATGCCAAAATTATGCCAAAGATTTTTGTAACACCTATGCTAAAATATCACTTGAAATGAGACACTTAAGACACATACTTTTTTCAAATTTACCGCCTTTTTCTACTGACAAGATCTGCTTGACCAGCTTTATATAGTCCGTTGACGTCCATCCGTTCACAAAAGTCAAAATTCATATGAAAATATGAGCCGCATAAGGCGATGGCGCATATTGTTGCTGCCAAGTTGGTGCAAACTTGGCTTAAACTAAATTATGCTAAAAAATATGCCAGATGCTAAATGGAAGATTTTGATGCCAAAGCGAGTGAAAATATGCCAGATTTGGCATCATTTATGCCAAGTTGGCAACACTGTCAGGGTGTTGTTGGGGTTGCACCGATTTTGCAGCGCGTCGGGGATGTTTGCCGAAGCTCGCGTGGATGGCTTCCAAGCCATAATGCGCAAGAGAGTGGCCTCCCTGATGCGCCGTGTTAGGGACAGCCCCAGCAGCCTTCTGAACACTGTTATTGACAATTTACAGTGTCCAATAGTGCTCAAATGGAACGCTATGCCCATGGACCATAATAGAGGTGCTAATTTAGTTATTTAAGAAATAGTTCTAGTTTAATTTAAACTATTGTATGGACCCTGTTATCTGAATTAAATATACTAAATAAAAAAAATCCTTGCAGGAAATATCCCACACAGGCTCCCAAAGCATAGGCACCCTACCGCGTAGGCTTGAAGAAAGTCTGACATTGTTCTTAATACCCTAATGTAGAGATTTCGTCATTTCACGTGATATTTTCGTCATACTCAGTTCTTTATGTTTTTTATTACTGCTAAAGACTTGTTTTAGCGAGAGATCGCGTGCGGTGATAAAATTTTGGCTTTTAAGAAATTTAATACGGTTAGTGAAGTTTTATGATTTTAACGTGGAATATTTTATTGGGATTGTATTCTGAGTTTCGGGACTTGGTAAATCGAATATCATAATATTAATTGGCACCCTTTTCTTAAGTATATATTAAGCAATGGTCAATAAATGTATAAAAAAATATTATACGCATTTTGCATGTGATTATTATTTCACCCGTTTACCATTTGGACCCTGTTTGTATTTGGGTCCAACAGAAAACTGTGTTCGCGTCTTTTCTGTAGACATACACAAAAGTTAAGGGCTTTAAAGGTTAATTTTCTTATTTAACCCTTATCCACGTGAAAAGGTACTCCTTTTATTTAGAGAACTATGACAAAATCATTACCTACATGCCCACAAGCTGTTAACTATTGCCTACAGGAGATAAAACTAGTGTGTTCGCGCGAACTGTACATTTTTCTCTCCTATGGGCAACTTTTGTGTATGTCTGCAGAAAAGACGCGACAGTTTTCTGTTTGACCCATTTCGTTTCGTAGTTGAATAATCTTTTGTTAGATTTAATAAATATTTGGGCGGAATTAACACGAAATCTCAATGGACCAAAAATTAGTGTTCCGTACAAAATTTTGATCACGGAACACTTATGGGATCACTTCGGCTGTTACTTTTGAAATCATTGCGGCAAGGATCATCATCATCATCATACTCATACTCATAATCTTTATTGCATATCACATTGTACCTATTACATAGAATTGTGTACAACATGACACCCTGTAGGGCACAGCAAACAGTTTAATCAAGAGGAGATCGAGTTTTTTGTACAAGATAATAAGATTTAATTAGGGTTATCTATTGTATAGGTGCTTTATTAATTACAATTATTGGTCGTGAAAAAATTTATTTAAAGTATAATAAGCTTTTTTAATGAGGTGATCTTTTAGTTTTTTAAAGAATTCATTGTCGGACTTGGTGTTATTTATTTCGTTACTAATTTTATTGAATATTATTATTTTTTTATTTTTTTTGACGACCGGTCTGGCCTAGTGGGTAGTGACCCTGCCTGCTAAGCCGATGGTCCTGGGTTCGAATCCCAGTAAGGGCATTTATTTGTGTGATAAACACTAATATTTGTTCCTGAGTCATGGGTGTTTTCTATGTATATAAGTATGTATTTATCTATATAAGTATGTTTATCGTTGCCTAGCACCCATAGTACAAGCTTTGCTTAGTTTGGGGCTAGGTTGATCTGTGTAAGACGTCCACCAATATTTATTTATTTATTTATTTATTTTATTTATTGCCATTGAGTTAGGACTTTTTGAATGTAGTTTGAGTTTTGAGGGGACCCATCGTCTTCATCACTGCATCGGTATTGGCACAGAAGAAATAATAGTACTACCGCACAGAAAGGACACTTCCTACTAACCCGAAGTTTGACAGCGATTCAGGGTCGAATCATGCTATCCCTTTCTAATATATGGCAGTATCCCTTTCGGCTATTTAGGGTTGTCAAAATTCAACTGATTATCTTATCTGTGGTCGTGCACGCACAAGGAAGTCAAGTGGTGCCAACCCTAAGGGCGATTGTGCACTACAATGAATTTTACTGTCCGGCAGTCCGAGTTTTTACCGTCCGATATGGCACGCCATTAAATGTATATAGTAGCTTGTGCACTACACGTAATTTTACCGTCCGATATTTTACTTTTCCTCATTCCGGACAGTTTTTTCCCGGTCCGAGATGACAGCTATGAAAAACGTGTTTATGCTTGTGCACTGCGTCCGGAATTAGTATTATTCATGACTTGGCCGGCGGGGGCGGGCTAGGGGGGGTGTGTGTTTCATGCCACTGCGCCGCACCTGCGAGGAAGAAGACGGACAAGTCCACAGGCCAATCATCCGTTTTTTGTCATGCCATATCGGACCATGAAAACTCGGACTGCCGGACAGTAAAATTCATTGTAGTGCACAATCGCCCTGATAATTGCTCGGAGCAATGCTGAGCCGAGCGGAGCCGAGTTCGACCGAAGTCAGGAGTGTCTCCCCACTGGTATTGGTTCACTTGTGGGACTGTCCCACATCCCCTAATTAGTCGGAGGAAGCGACTTGCCCTTGATTAGTTTCATAATCGCGGAAACAGATGCGGCGCATGCGCAAGTCACAAGCAATAGCGGACGGAATTCCTAAACACACTCCATCATCATCATCATCATCTCAGCCATAAGACGTCCACAGCTGAACATAGTCCTCCCCCTTGGACCTCCATACGCGCCGGTTGGGCAAAACACACTGTTTTACATAAAATTAAGGAGTTATGTACAATCACAAACATCTGCACAAGCCAACGTTAAAAAAATATATTAAGATAAACGTACTAGTGCTCGACATGCTAATGCCCAATAGATGACATCTTGTTGCCACCTCTATTGACAATGGCTTAAGTTTCAAGATGACATGTACTGGGACCGCGTCGAGCACCAGTACGTTTACTTATCAGTAACGAAAATAGGCGTTATTATATATATTTTATATATTTTATTTACCAGTCGCTTTTCGGTGAAGGAAAACATCATGAGGAAACCGGACTAATCCCAATAAGGCCTAGTTTACCCTCTGGGTTGGAAGGTCAGATGGCAGTCGCTTTCGTAAAACTAGTGCCTACGTCAAATCATGGGATTAGTTGTCAAGCGAACCCCAGGCTCCATGAGCCGTGGCAGAATGCCGGGATAACGAGAGGAAGAAGAAGGAAGGACCTGGTCAGAAATAAATAATATTCATTCATTCAGACACCTGCCCTTCGACATATCGACATCGAATGCCCTTATCCTGAACCCCGCCTATTCCTCGTGAATTGCACCACTCTCGGGCCAGTAATCGCGCGCGGCGACGCGTGTCTTCCTGCCTTTCACTGTTTGCTCGTCTACTCGTTCGCACTTATCTCTTAATTGCCGATCACATAACAAGGGATTACTTATAAATACTGCATCGATTTTGATAGTACACGCAGTGCAAGTGTTATTTTAAACGTCCAGCTTCTATGAAATTGTGACGTGTGATAAAATAACAATTGTACAGTATACTATCAAAATCGTTGCAGACTTTGTTTGGTCTAGCTCTAGTACAATTTATGTTCTTGACTAAGTACCTAAAGAAAGGACGCATAGCACAAGGAATTTCGTAGATTGACCCGTTTTTCCTATCTCTATTGGATTGCGCGTAATTATATGGCTGTTTCGCCCATGATTCTGGCGGCCAATGACACTGTGCGAGCAGGACCGCAATATAATTATGTGCGTGCGATAGAGATAGGAACAGGCGGGTCAATATATGAAATTCCTCGTGCTTAGGGTTCTTTCTTTATAAAGTAAAGTTATTAGAACTTACTGCGTATGATCAAACTTTTTAATTCAACTAGTGTCCGACCGAAACCGAAGATTTCGGTTTGCTCTAAGTTTCGGCCGAAACCAAACCTTGATTTTTATATCCCAACCAAAACTGTAGCCGAACCCTACCGAAAATACAGTTAAGTACCTACGGTGCGGCCTAAAGTTTCGGCAGAGTTTTGGACAATCGAATTCGTCCGAAAAATGATTTTTATACCGAAATCTACGAAAATCAAAACTTATTAGAACATATTTGGCTCGTTGGGTGGACGACATCCGGAAGATTGCGGGTCACTTCTGGATGAGATTGGCTCGGGACCGGGATAAGTGGCGCACTCGAAGAGAGGCCTATGCTCAGCAGTGGACGATAAAAGGCTGATATGATGATGATGTTTTTAACAAAGTATAAGTATCGAGACAATGTATCATTCTTGTGTCATAAAAGGCAATAAAAGTGCAATTATCATAAGATCATAACCTTAAGTAGGTACAGTCGCCATGCAGATATATCGGCGCGGCCAAGGTGATCACAATATCTGAACACGCACTCTAACGCCGTGACAATAGAGGCGTGTTCAGATATTTGTGAGCACTTTGGCCGCCCCGATATATCTGATGGCGACTGTACCTACAGTTGTAGTGCATATTTTTTTTCTATCGTATTTTCACGGAAACGTACGAACGTGTCTTGCTGGGCTGAAATACCCAGTCTCGGTAAAAAGTACTGAGGTTGACTGAAGTAGCATGACAAATACGAACGTTTCCGAGAAAATACGATGGAAAACAATTATGCACTACATCTTTACAGCATTTTGGGCACCGTAAAATGGGGCGAGAAGGGTCAAAAATCAAATTCAAACCTCGATAACATTTTTTATTTTTACACATGAAAACTGAATGGTGTATATAATAAGTGTTCCGGACGTTTGTATTTTAGTTTTTATTTTATTTTGGGTAGTTCCATTTCATAACTTTGACGATAAAGAGGAAAACCCACCTCACCCCGTAGTGCCTCGTATTTGGGGTGAGAGGGGTTTTCATACAAAGGTGATTTTGGAAGATTGTTGGATCGATTTTTTCTATTACTTATGCGTATTAGTATAGCTCCATTTTAAATTGGAATACATTATTTTTGTAGCAGTAGCCTTAAAATCCCTTCTCACCCCCCTCTCAAACCTTCTCTCCCCATCCATAACCCACAAATCCCCGCGAAACCTACTCACCCCGTTTTACGGTAATCCAAATTATTGCAAACAAGTCCTTGCCATTCGTGTTTACCTCTCAAATCTCACACCAGGATCTTACTACATAGCTTGCTGAAATCTCTTTAGTGCACTGTGTCATCCGGTTGGCTAAGCGCAGACAATCGCGATGAAATCTCGTGTGGAAATAGATGATCACAAATATTACCGTGACATGGTTTTGCGAGGGAAAAACCGGAGTGTAAAGGATGACTCACGTTAGACCGGGCCGGGTCCGGGCCGGAGCTTCCGGCGCTTATTTTTCTATGACATGACCAGTGGCGTAGTTAGCATGGGTGGCACCCGGTGCGGAAATTGTGGGTGTCACCCCAAAATTCAATCAAAATTATAAAATATTTATATTTAAAAAGAGTAATTGTAATTTTTGTTAAATAGGTGGCGCTACTGATGTTCACGGTCGGGTGTCACCCCTAAACACCCCCCCCCCCCCCTAGCTACGCCACTGGACATGACAGGCGATCACGTGATGCTTTCCATAGAAAACGATGCGCCGAAAGCTCCGGTGGTGCTCTCAATAAGTTTCTCTGGAAATTCTTGTCCGTTTTTATGCTCATTTCCACCTCAACACCTCAATGCATTATCAGATATTAAATTAAATTTAGAGTACAGTTAAGCTGTATCCAGACAAGACAATTTTTCGCCAATCTGATGAAATTCTCCGATCGCACAGGGCCGTCCGGACGCAAATACCAATTTGATTCCCCGATCACATCAGCAGGTGCGGACACAAAAATGCCAATTGTCACAGTAGAATGCAAATTGGTGATTTAATTTGTGTACGTGTGGACGCTAGATGAGATTAACCAATTATTTTCCTGAACAAATCGACTGATTTCATCAGTCCCGTCTGGATACCCCTTTACATCACTGTAATGGCTCCTCTACACGATGGGCCAGCGCCGGCCACTCCAAGGGACGCATTTATGCGTTAGAGGGAGCAAGTGATATTTATATCTCATTCTACCGCATGGCTGCGTCCCTTGGAGTGGCCGGCACTGGCCCATCGTGTAGAGCAGCGGTCGGCTACCTTTTAGCAGCCAAGGGCCACATAACAGTTAACGAACTGGACGCGGACCGCACTTTGTTAATATTTATGACTTTATCAGATTTTGTCATTTGTCAATATTACATACAAAATAGCCAGGGAGGCTCGCGGGCCGCAAGTGAGAGGTTGCGCGGCCCGCGGGCCACTGGTGGCCGACCGCTGGTGTAGAGGCCATAAGATAAAGAAAGAACTAAAGAAATAACCTTGTGGTAACAAGTTAAAATAATAATATGCACAATGAATGACGGTGAAAGCCACTTGCGGAAACCGCGTGCTGACAATGCAGGGTTTATGTCAAAGAGTAACTGCCGTATTCGAACTTCAAGATATTCACAAGAGACGACACGTACTAGATCCATTCTAGATACGTTATAGTTTAGATATGAACTAGTTCTCTTTTGCAGCACAATTCGAGCAACCAGTGTCACTTTTACGTTGGATAGAGTAAGATATGTATTAGATGTGAATTGTATCTCTAAGTCATATCCCGTGGTAATCGTTCAAAAGTATCTGCAGAATCGCGCAAATGTCAAATTTGACAGGTTAGATCTTAAACCTGTCGTTATCGTATCTTGGTGATGTCTAAAAGATGTCTATTTCTAGGATCTAATAAGTAGTATAACCGTCAATGCCAAGAGCTAGGATGTCATTACACGTATGACATAAATGCGTGTCTAGACTTTGAGATAATTGTATGTACATGTCCGAGAATGGTATGTTAAATAGGCTTAGTTGATCATATGTGGTTAACTGTGTAACATGTTTGTGATATAATATGTTTTTGACCTTAACTAGTTTAAGAAATATTTTACAGTAGGAACATATGGTCCTATTTTCCCGCACTAGTGCGTAAAATAGCAATTTTCGTGCGTATGTCTAAAGTTGAAATGGCCATATGTACTGTAAAACGTTGTAGGATACACGTGCGAATAGGTAATTCGCATTTCCTCACTTGTATCGTAAATAACTATTATGGTTTTAAACTGGTTTCGATACCACTTTAAAGGTTGCTTAGGTGGATTGGTGCATGCGAAATCAAGTGAAAATGACGTGCGTAACATGCGCGCCAATATGATACTCGTATTCAATAGAGATGCAACGGATAGTTGTTTGGCCGGATACCGGATATTTGGCCTGACCATCACCGAATATCCGGTATCCGGCCGCCGAATATTCGGTTATTCAGGTGCGCGTTCTGCAGGTTTGACCTGTTCCTAGTAAACGTTCGCGCGGACTCATTTCTAGGTTCGAAATGAGTGCGCGTGCAAGTCAGTGGAATGATTAAATTGTTTTAAAATAATAAACAAGTACGATTATGACCGTGTCTGTTTCTTAAATCCAATTCGTTTACTCCTAAATCAAGCAATGTTACTATCCGGTATCCGGCCGGATAGTAGGTCACTACCCGGTATCCGGCCGAATAGTAGGTCACTATCCGGTATCCGGCCGGATAGTAAAATAATGGCCTGTAGGCCGGATACCGGATAGTAACCGGATATCTGGTGCATCTCTAATATTCAATAAGGAATTGAAAATTCCCACGTGATAAAATAGTTCAAATCTATAGCGATTAGGGAAGAATGTACGGAAGAAAGCTGAAAATATACAAAATATACAACAATAGTATTTTCCAATAGTCAAAATGCTGAAAATATACAAAATATACAACAATAGTATTTTCCAATAGTCAAAATGCTGAAAATATACAAAATATACAACAAAAAAATGTTTTCTAATAGTTTGATGCGGTAAGAGTAAAAATGACTAAAAATATAGAGTAGAAAAAAACACTGTTTTTACAAAAGCTACAAATAATAGAAAATTGTTTTGACTTACCCCACCAGCGGCGGTAGCATGGTCGCATTTTTATCGCTTGTCACCATGCCTGTCACGTTCTAACAAGTATGTATGTGTGAAAGTGACGGGCATAGTGATAGACGATAAAAATGGAACCATGCTGTGCCCACAGAATTACGATCGTGTTTATGTTTGATAAAAATCAATTGTCCCTCTCACACAAGCATACATGTTAGTAAGGGACAAACGAAATTTATCACATATAAAACTGATCACAGAAAAAAATAGTTAGCGTGTTAGTATTATGTACAGATATACAAATGATTGTTAACAATAGATGTGAGAAAGCAAGACATAGTTAGAGAAGAGCGAGAAGAATATATACATATTTACTATATACAAGGTACCTGATGACGTCACGGCATATCTGGGATCTAGAACGTTCTAGAGCTTCCTATCTATGTCTTGCCGAACGACCACATCTGAGCTCTGTTAGTAGGGGACTTTTAGTAGCTTCTTAGTGCCTTATCACAGCAATAATATAAAATAATTCTCATAATTTCTTTACATGTTCAATAATGGCACTTTTAGTCATGTAATTAAGACAAGGCACTTTAATGACACTTTGGCCTTTAAAGTGCTTGAAGTGCAGCACTTTTATGGCACGTCATTTCTTTTTAAACTTTTATACATAACACTGTACACAGTTATGCATTATTATTCATTACGGTACTATATAAATTAAATACATAACATGTCCGTATCGTAAATATTTGTGTAGTTTTCTTTGTATGAACTTTATATGAACAGGTGCCACTGTAATCAGTATTTAATCCTTTTTTTACAAAAAAGTGCCATAAAAGTGCCAGTTTACGCACCTAAAGTGCTGAGTAGTGTACATACCTATGTAGGTATTACATATACTTGATATTTGAAAATCACTCTAGGTGATCAAGAGAGCATTACAAACATTTATCTTGATAAAAAAATTCAAAGATAAGATAAGAAACACGCTGTAATAAGGCACATCAGCTACGTATCCCCAAAATTCCAAAAGACTTACTTTCATCATTAATCACAGGCCCATAACTCTCCCCCGAAAACTCAATGCTGTTCGAATCCTGGACCCCCAGGATCCCAGCCTTCGCAACTCTGTGGCAGCATCCTTTAAGCAATCCCCCACAGGATCCCTCGAGCAAACCACCCACCATCCAGCAGTAGAAAAAAAACTCGCAAGTCCCGCCTTGCGAGCAGTTTTTCTCATCCTGTCTGTCCTCTTTCTGAGGTTCTACTTTCGACGCGTCCGTCGACATTCTACCTTTTCTAATTGTACTGAATACTGGCACTGTTTTTGTACTAATGTCTTTTAAAATATCACGCATTCGGGACATCTGCTCGTCTGTGATTGGCTTAAATTGCGGCAGGACAGTTGCGTTCGAAATGTAGTTTCGTTTTACGTATGGCCTTTTTATTTCTGTTTGAACGAACATGGGCTTTGAGAGTGTTCGCTTTTTGAAATCCATTCTTTGGATGTCGAGAGCTCGGTGGTCGTTGGCATCTGTGCGAAAAAAGAATCATATGAATTATGACGTCAATCAAGGAAGGGTCATTATTGGAGTGTTTTATGTCATTTTTGTGGATACAATGCGTCATTTTCCTGGACACATGTATTAAAAGTGGCATGAGAATTTGTTTATAATTTAGGCTATAATTCGAATACATAACCTCGTTAGGCCCTGCGTAGAAAATTACAGTACTGCGTACGTATTTTAATCTTATAAAAAAAAAGTTGGCTTCTGGGTCCTACGACAACTGGAAATTCTGATGCCAATATGTAAAAAAAGTCCAGGAAAGCGGGGTATATGGAGCACTCAAATAATGACCCAGAAAAAGTGAAATATACAGGGTGATTCATGAGACGTGAGCAGGACTAATCCTGCACACTCAGTAACTGATAATTGATCGATCACCGTCGTATTTAGGTGAAACAACCACACTTTTTCCTATTTTTTAACTTTTTGGCGAGGGCAAATTTAATTCTCTACAATCATGGTTACCCTACACGGCCTAATTAATAAATATAAAACCTCTTTAACCGTAGTGACAGCATTATGATTACGAAGAAAATAAACTGTCAAACTTGAGTGAGATACGAGTTTTCAAAAGTAACCAGACCGTGATGACATTCAATTTGACACAGAATATCGGTAGTTTAGTATTCTAACTGTAGGGTGACCATGCATGTCGTAAATAAATTAATAACTTTTTTTTTCAACACGACTAGATAATTAACGTTAACCTCACTAATACTGATACGAAACAGTTGCTTATAATTTACGAAATGCGCAGTGTTAGTCCTGCTCACGTCTCCTGAATCAACCTGTATAAAAAGTAAAATTTAAAAACGTAGTAACAAAGAGCCTATATAGATATATGTGCGAAATTTACAGAAAATAGTGCTATTTCAACTACTAATATTATCATAGTTTCCTGCCTGCTGTATTTATTTATTACTTCTAGAAATTGTGTGACGCTACTATTACTTAATAAGGAGAAAGAAGATGTTAGACTTATATCGACCGGGATATGGACCGTGATTACCTTTTGTATTATTTTTTAGCTCCGATATTTCGACGCAGTTTATATCCCGGTCAATATAAATCTGGTGAAACTAACCGTGAATCATTCAAACTGTTTAAAGAAGATGTTATTGTAAAGTTTGAAAAGTATTTTCATCCAACTAAATATTTTACTATGTAGTGCCTTCTAATAAGCACTACTATTTTAACACTAAGTATCTACATATTTATACAATACCTATTTAACATATTTCTTACAAATAAAAGGGAAAAAAATTGGCACCACAAAAGAACAGTTTTAAAAAGTAAACAACTATACTTGTCAAGTTATCAATCTTATCAAGTTATCAATCTTATCATTTACATGTACGACTTTCAAAAGTGTGTATGTATACATTTTTAAAGAAAAGTATTCTATTTTCGTATTTTAGAGAATGTTCAGTGTAGGTAAGAGGTTGATATAGTAGGTAAGTTACAATAATAAAATAGTTTTTTTTTTTAAATATTCAATGAGTGTTTGGAAATTCCTAAGTGAAATATATGTACAATAATGTTTACGTGTCTTTACATTATATACAATATGTACCTATGAACAAAGACCATTGATAAAACAAATAACCCATTCATGTGCAAGTAGTAAAATTTCAGTGAATAGAGAAACCTAGAAAAGGGGAGAATATTATAAAACAAAGTATATAAATGTAGGAAACGCTTTTTTTTTGTATAAAATGTATTTTAGTGCTGATTAAATACATAAAAATAATGTTCATTTACTGGGTTTTGCGGTGTTCATTCATTAGTTTTTATGTTCATTCATTAGGTTTTTAGGTATGTGTTGATAAATTCTTCTATAACTCAAAAACTATGACAATAATAAAAAATCACAGCAATTACTTTCTTGCTTATTAAATGAGGATTAATTAAATAGCAAATAATTATTCCAATAATGAATAATTGCTGAGAAATGATTTTTCAAAATTGGTAAATTGCTTAAGTGTTCATTCACTGGAGGTCTTACCCCACATAACATAACACACCACATCCGCGATTACATAGCTATTTGTTTTACAACAAGTTCATATAATTTACATGTGTTTTACATACATGTAAATCAGTTCCTATTACATATGCACTTGCATACCTACATAAACATAAACATTCACATTGGAAGTTCCTGAATACATTCGGTCGAGTTGAACAAATAGCCATTATTTACTAATGCTTTTTAGGGTTCCGTACCCAAGGGGTAAAAACTGATGGACCCTATTACTAAGACTCCACTATCCGTCTGTCCGTCTGTACGTCTGTACGTCTGTCCGTCTGTCCGTCTGTCCGTCTGTCCGTCTGTCCGTCTGTCCGTCTGTCCGTCTGTCCGTCTGTCCGTCTGTCCGTCTGTCCGTCTGTCCGTCTGTCCGTCTGTCCGTCTGTCCGTCTGTCCGTCTGTCCGTCTGTACGTCTGTCCGTCTGTCCGTCTGTCCGTCTGTCCGTCTGTCCGTCTGCCCGTCTGTCCGTCCGTCTGTTTGTCACCAGGCCGTATCTCATGAACCGTGACAGCTAGACAGTTAAAATTTTCACAGATGATATATTTCTGTGGCCGCTATAACAACAAATACTAAAAAGTACTGGACCCTCGGTGAGCGAGTCCGACTCGCACTTGTCCGGTTTTTTATTGAATCAAATACCGTAAAAAAGAATCTTCCAAACTGTTTACATTAAATTCATAAAAAACATAATATTATTCACATAATTTCATATAGAATCTTTACAAGTTTGTACTTATTTAACTTGCAATATTGTATGTAGCTATGTATGTTTGTATGAGTCAAATCTTGAAAATTAAATTTGGCATACATACTTTCCGGTTTCCGATGAAGCTAAAAGTTGTGTATGTAAATTGGATGCAATAATTGCAATATTATGGTACCGAGCTGATCTGCTGATGCACACCGGAGATGGTCAGCCAGCCATACATGATTTACATTATATCACACTTCCTATACAAGTAGTAGTTATGTATGAAGTAAGCAAATTAAATTACGGAGTAAACATTCTTATTTCTATATCCTCCTGAGGCCCCCGGTACAATTTTTTGTATACATTCCACAATCTATTCTGAACCTTCAATTATTAACAAAAGGTTCCAAATTCAACAACAAAACATCTGTGCCCTATCCCACAAAACTTTACAAGTGTACAATTCGACAAAATTATTAAATTGTAAACAAAAAAATGTACCACAATAATTACAAATATGTATTCATTACAAGTCTGCCGTATACAAATATGTCATTATTGCTAAAGCGTATCACAAAGAATAAAGGTATGTCACGACAGCTACATAATTGTAGAACTGTTGATTTGTAAATATACAAGCGAAATGTTACAACTACAAATATGTAACAATTTATTTTGCTTCTTTAATGTTGAAGGTAGTTTCACTTTATACGCAATACGCAAGAATTACATCAATTATATTTATATAGTGATCTTGATCTATCTACGAGCATTTACATACCAACTGACATTACAATGGATTTGCAAGCTAAACTGACCATTATATTATAAACCTCACAAATGAAAACAAAAACTTTAGTAAATTTAGTGATAAATTGACGCACACTATGTAAAACAAATGGAAGGAAAAAGTGCAAAATTTAAATGATTTAGGAATAATGGAGAAAGATTGGAAATACTTAAGGGACACTATGTGGCAAAATTGGAAAAGGCGTACGAAGATAAGCTCAATTTGGGTATACGTATTTTTTTGTCCAGTATATATAAGTATTTCGTAAATTAAATTAAAGCTAAGTAAAATTGGGATTATATATGTAGGTATATATGAAATTCATGACACCTAGGATCACTATGACTGCTACTTGAACTAAATATTTCATGGTAGGTATATATACAAAGGGTTGGAATCGCTAAATATGATAAAGATACTACTGCAATTACTAGTATTCGTATAGTAGCAATTGTAGCAAGAGGGTGCGACACACGTTTAATATATGTATAATTATTACTACAATTTAATGTAGCACAAAACAATTGTCAGCTACAAATTTGTACATTTTCCGGAAAAGATATGTAGCGTATGTAAAGTTTTGTGATACAACAAATTGTAGACTTGTGATACAATTTACATATTTGTAAGAATTTTCCACTACAAATTTGTTACTTGTGGTACGCACATTTGTATTATTACAAACTTGTAACTTGACACTTGTAAAATTGTAATTGTAAGTTTTGTGGGATAGGCCACTGGTCTCAGGAGGCCATGGTTTAACCGAGTTAACGCCTGCATACGATTATGAAAGGACATCTTTGCTTATTTATGAGTAATACCGTTATGCAAGATTGCATGGCCGGATACTGACTCAGACATGATTTCGGAACGTAGTTAAAGATCTTTCACAGAAACATACGGCTCGATTCTGAAAATGTATTAGATCTCTACTAGACCTCAACAAGTTACGATGTGGATAATTTAAAGATATTTGTAAGATATATATGTCAAATTTGACGTTTCCGCGATTCTGGAGGTCCTTTTTAACGATTTCGACAAGATAGATATGTCAAATTTGACGTTTCCGCGATTCTGGAGGTCCTCTTGAACGATTTCGACAAGTTATGACTTAGATATCCAAGTCACATCTAGTCGATATCTAATGTAAATCTAGTTGATCTCTATATCGTTTCTAGATCTTGTGATTATCTCGTTTCCCGAATACGCGTGATAATTGGTTAATATGGATTTGGTCATAATATTACAGTGTTTGGAACTGACATACTAAAAGTTGTCTTTTACGGGATAGTCACAAATATCGGCAGTAATGTGGCTGCAAATGTCACTACATTTTATCAAGTGCGACATAAAATAGTAGAAATTAAATAAAATGGAACTAAGAAAATTCCATACTAAATTGTTGCCTTGTTTAAGCATTTTACGTTAAAAATGTAACGCCCTCAATAATTTTCTAAAATATCTCATCGGTCTATAATGTACAAGTTGGCATAACAAAGTCACTTTTTAATTTGAATTGGACACTTTCAAGCATATTTTTGAAGTGAAAACTTCTTTAGCGGCGCTCGGGACTTTTTGAGGTGGGGAAAAAATGATAAACTCGAGACAGCGTAAGGCGATCACGTGACCGTAACGTTTAGATGACCACTCATTTATATAGATGGCATTTAAATCAATAAAGAAAAACTCAATGACATTACATGAAAAAGGTTCTAATCTTGTACGCTTGTACGGGTTGAAATACGAGGATCTCACAGTTACATTCTAACTTTATATCACTCAAATATAATTCAATAAAGCTACATCTTGATGAAATCGCTAATTTCTAGTACTGGTGAATAAAACTCAAAATATAAGACCAAATAGGTATATTTAGATGCGAGGTCTGCAAGGTAACTTTACAATTTCTATTCGAATTTTAAACAAATTAACGCTACAAATTTGAATTTCGAATTTTAAACAAGCTCACTGACCGTGACCAGCAATTTCGAATCTAAAGTTTTTCAATAGAAAGGAGGATGGGTCAAATTATACATAGTGCTGCAGACATTTTGGACTAGTCATTGAGTTTTCACTTCTGTCGGCACTCCCGGAGTGCAACTCGTTGTTTTATTTTTACTCTGTTATTATTAATTGTCATCTACTTTAGCCATAAAATCTGTAACTATAGGTACAATTATTTTACACTTTATATTTTTTTATATCGGTAATTTGTTCACAAAAATGCCAATTTTGCTCATATTATAAATAAAGACTTATTTTCAGATCTCTGATTCGTAAGACCACCAATATCACTCTAAAAATGGTGATCATTAAAATCAGGCAAAGACGGGGCGCTAACCATGTCCGGGTGGTGATGTCATACGCTCACTTTCGATTGACCGCATCGCTCAATGTATTTTGGACTCTATTCTTTGAAGTTAAAGTCTAAAATAAGTTTGCGACGTTGCTGTTATTTTGTTGTCTGAAAATTGAAGAATTGTTGTTTAACGCAAAATGGTTAATTTGATATACAGCCGTCCATATTCGAACAATGAGATATGTCAAATACTAGATATTAAAACGATATGGATTGGATATGTCAGTGTCAAACAAGTGTCAAAATTGACGTTTCTTCAAACAAAAACGTCACCTTTGACACTTGTTTGACACTGACATATCCAATCCATATCCTTTCAATATCTAGTATTTGACGTATCTCATTGTTCGAATACGGCTGACAGAGCCAAGAACAATGATCCGACGAGCGAGCGAAGCGAAGTTCTTACATTCAACTTTGAACACGCGGCTGGCTAGGGGTACATCCCGGCATTTCGATCTAAGCTGAACTATCAGAGGATAGTTTGATACACAATAACTTAAGTAAATTTGTTCTAATTTAAATGAAATTGGGTAAACGTGTAGATGAAGGCATTGTATTTTAGTCATTAAATTATGAGCAGGCTGGATCAAGTTATGGAGCTAAGACTGCTAAGAAAGCCTAAGAAGGCCAAAAGTTATTTGTCTTGCTATTCTGGTCATATTATTTGTAAGAAAGTATTGCAAATACATCGAATAATTTAAAACACGAATTTGCCTGATAGTTACATAATAAACGCGCTACAAACCTCAATTAGTTAATACCTAATCGTTTGTCTTTATCTGTAATTTTGACTTATATATTTGTAAGAAAGGGATAACATAATAACTAAATCAGGCCCGTAAAGTTTTATGAATAAGGCCCACTTGCACCATTCCACTAACCCGGGGTTAACCGGTTAAACCTGGAGTTGTTATTGTTACTAGTACAATTTGACACTAGGTTAACGGTTTAACCCTTTTAACCCCGGGTTAGTGGGACCGTGCAAGTGGGCCTAAGGGGTATAGGGACGGTGCGCGTTGGAGTGTCTGCCATCTTGTGGCCTGAATCGGAAACATATGTGCACATGTACATTGCCAAAGCAAGTGCTACCATCTATCGCTCTGGTCGGTACGTTTCCTTGTGCACAGTAGGTTCTGCCATCTTGTGGGCTACATCGGAAATATAAAAACATTTACGCCTCGCGCCAAAAGCTGACGGCTCCTATGCTGCCCCCTATAGTTCATGCACGGGGCCTATAGTATTTGTGGGTGTATTTACACATTGTACCGTCGCCATCAGATATATCGGAGCGGTCAAGGCTCTCACAAATATCTGAACACGCCTCTATTGTCAATGCGTTAGAGTGCGTGTTCAGACATTGTGAACACCTTGGCCGCTCCGATATATCTGATGGCGACTGTACCTATACATTCACTAGCCCCGACCTTTTTCAACAAAAACTGTTGATTCTCTTGACACAACTGGGGAGAAAAACAGTCGCTTGCGCACGACACGTTCACACGCATGCGCCATTACTCTAGCGATAGTAGTGAGTGGAGGGAGGGGGGGGGGAATAAAAAATCTTCCAAATGCAATCATAGATAACTGTTAAAAATGTTTCACATCATAAGAATGTTTTAATGCCCAATTCTGTAGACAATTATGTGACGTTATCAATGAAAAGGGACCTTATTGTCGATGGCGCTTACGCCATTATTAACAATGCTCCGATATAAAAACAATGCCGCGCGACGCAGTGCGGCGTAAGCGCCATCGTTAATAAGGCCCCTTTTGATAATGCCCCATATTTACACTGCTTTTTCTATCAATAAAAGGTGAAATTGTCGTGTTTGACCATACGGTGAGGAGTGAATATGTGGGACATACTGAAAATGTTTTAATATGGGGCCAACCCCAATATCGAAAAACAAAAACCGGGCAAGTGCGAGTCGGACTCGCGCACGAAGGGTTCCGTACCATAATGCAAAAAAAAAACAAAAAAAAAAGCAAAAAAAAACGGTCACCCATCCAAGTACTGACCACTCCCGACGTTGCTTAACTTTGGTCAAAAATCACGTTTGTTGTATGGAAGCCCCATTTAAATCTTTATTTTATTCTGTTTTTAGTATTTGTTGTTATAGCGGCAACAGAAATACATCATCTGTGAAAATTTCAACTGTCTAGCTATCACGGTTCGTGAGATACAGCCTGGTGACAGACAGACGGACAGACGGACGGACGGACGGACGGACGGACGGACGGACGGACGGACGGACGGACAGCGAAGTCTTAGTAATAGGGTCCCGTTTTACCCTTTGGGTACGGAACCCTAAAAATCAGCTGTTATATAGAAAACATTGACATGTGATTACCAAAATTACCAAAATGTATGAGGCCTAACATATCTACCACTCGGCGTATGGTCAAATATAACAATTTCTCCCTGTATATTATAAGCTTTCTCCGATGTGTTCAGGAACACAAATATTTGATCACACTCTCAATAAAATGTGATTTCAATTTTAACTAATACTGGAAATGAGGTCGAATCCAATTCCTTTGTTATTATTATTACGTAACGTAAACATTTTCACAGATAAGTAATCTGTTCTAACACATTAGTTTATCTTCATGCTGGCCGTAACTTGCAGTTTTTGAACGCATCATAGAGGGTTTATTTATTTATTTAAGAAACAAACAGTCTTTTATAGTTATATATAACACTGGAACTCTTCTTAAAACTAGACTTACAGTTTCCTTAATGAAAATATTTTAACATCATGTTTATTAAGTAGTCTCTAAGTATTAAGTACATAGTAAAACGGAGCTATTTGTGCGCGCAAAAACAAAACACAATAAAAAAGAAAAAACTGGGCAAGTGCGAGTCAGACTCGCGCACGAAGGGTTCCGTACCTTAATGCAAAAAAAAAAACAAAAAAAAAACGGTCACCCATCCAAGTACTGACCACTCCCGACGTTGCTTAACTTTGGTCAAAAATCACGTTTGTTGTATGGGAAGTTGGGAACCCCATTTAAATCTTTATTTTATTCTGTTTTTAGTATTTGTTGTTATAGCGGCAACAGAAATACATCATCTGTGAAAATTTCAACTGTCTAGCTATCACGGTTCGTGAGATACAGCCTGGTGACAGACGGATGGACGGACGGACGGACGGACAGCGAAGTCTTAGTAATAGGGTCCCGTTTTACCCTTTGGGTACGGAACCCTAAAAAGATGAAAATAAAAATATAAGAGTATTATAACAACCTTATGGTATTGTTACCATATTTTACAAACTGAATCTTGAAAAGGTTTATGTGTGTAGATAAATAATATTACAGAATTCATAGTTTATACGAATACATGACTATATTCTACGGACGCTACCTCACTTTCCCGCGCAACTCCATACAATTACCTCAAAATGTACAAATCGCTGTAATCGCCTAAATGTTACATACGCGGTTACCGTCCGTGACAGGCGCTTCACTTACACTCGACCTTAACTCGTCGGTGTAAGGTTTAAAATGGCTTGGAAATAATGTTGCGTACATTGGCTTGCGATAGAACTGAGTATAGTAATTTCTTTGTTAGCTAATAATATAGTTTCGTGAAGGTTAGGTTAGAAGGTTTAGAACTTTATCCGTCATTTTTTCTGTCATTTCTGATTCCATCATTCTAATCAATTCACTGTCAGTAGTAATGTCATTACTAGTGTCATTACATTGACATAATTCCAATACTGAAGGAAGATATTAAAAAAACCGGCCAAGTGCGAGTCGGACTCGCGTTTCGAGTTCCGTACATAAGTCTGACTCACGCTTGACTGCACATTTCTAATAGGTTTTCCCGTCGTCTTTGGGTAAAGAACTATTTTGTGTATTGTTTTTTCAAAATTTTAGACCCAGTAGTTTTGGATATAAAGGGGGGGAGGGGGGAATGGTCATATTTTGGTTATTTTCTTAAATAACTTTGAACCTATGTATTTTAAAATTAAAAATAAAGCATGTCCATCTTTGGGTCACTAATTTACATATGTGTACCAAATTTTAACTTAATCGGTCCAGTAGATTCCGAGAAAATAGGCTGTGACAGACGGACAGACAGACAGACGCTAGTGATCCTATAAGGGTTCCGTTTTCTCCTTTTGAGGTACGGGAACCCTAAAAAGTAATGAAGTTTATTACTTTTCGGTGAAGGAAAACATCGTGAGGAAACCTGCATACATCTGCGAAGAAATTCAAAGGTGTATGTGAAGTCCCCAATCCGCATTGGGCTAGCGTGGGGACTATAACCCAAGCCCTCTCGCGCTCGAGAGGAGGCCTGTGCCCAGCAGTGGGACGTATATAGGCTGAGATGATGATGATGATGATGATGATGATGATGACTTGCACTATTCCTTCGTACCAATCCCTACACTATCACTAAAAATGTAATTCCTTCAAAGTAATGACATTAATCATTATTGATAGTGTCGGGTCCTTATCGTCAGGTGACAAGCAAAAGTCCCTAATTACTAAAAACATTTTAAACAAAATTCGACCATCTTTTAGTACTAATATGGTTCCCTATGGCTATGAATTTGTGCCTCCACAAATTCATAGCCATAGTGAACCATATTACTCGTAATTAGTGACTTTTGCTTGTCACCCGACGATATTAGACTTGAAGGACTGTCAGACGCATTCGAATCTTCGTTATTTGATCTGTTTCCGATATGATACTTGTGTCAAAAGCAACATTTCTTTAACCAAAAACGTCACTTTTGACACTGACAGGATCAGTATCATATCGGAAACAAATCGAATAACTGAAATTCGAATACGCCTGTGTTTCAAATACGATAAGTTGTGAATTTGCTGACATATTAATTGATGAATGTTTAATGATTTGAATGAATAATAGTTTTACTGACAGATAAAACAGAAATCCACAACCTTTTTACCTTGACACCAAACATTCATTCAAAAGGTTTACGTTTCCTGCATTGTGGGAAACCCCTCGAAGTCAATGACTAGAGCGAGACAGCCGGTTAGAGCGAGAGGGCGTAGTGAAATCGTCTGCTTACCCAATACCGTGTTTGTTTCTAGTCCAGTCGACGTCAAAAATGTGTGTACACTTTTGCACCTTACTCCTTTGTAATAAGGCGGAAAATGTAAACATATTTTTGACGTCGACTGTCCAAGTGTAATTGATGTCACCGATTGTAATATCGCATGTAATAGTCATTTAAATTATATGCATGCAATATACGTAGTGCCGTATTCGAACTTCAAGATATTCACAAGAGACGACACGTACCAGATCCACAGCCGTATTCGAACAATGAGATACGTCAAATCCTAGATATTGAAACGATATGGATTAGATATGTCAGTGTCAAACAAGTGTCAAAATTGACATTTCTTCAAACAAAAACGTCACTTTTTACACTTGTTTGACACTGACATATCTAATCCATATCGTTTCAATATCTAGTATTTGACGTATCTCATTGTTCGAATACGGCTGCCATTCTAGATACGTTATAGTTTAGATATCAACTAGTTCTCTTTTGCAGCGCAATTCGGGCAACCAATATCACTTTTACGTTAGACAGAGTAAGATAATCTATTAGATGTGAATTGGATCTCTAAGTCATATCCTGTGGACATCGTTCAAGAGTTCTCTAGAATCGCGCAAATGTCAAATTTGACAGGTTAGATCTTAAACATATCGTTATCGTATCTTGGTGATGTCTAAAAGATATCTAATAGATGTCTATTTCAAAATCCGAATCGGGCCCGTAGTGATCGAATGACTTGAAGGATATAACAATAGCAAGATTGCGATTATAGTAGTGGTAATTTTATTTTATTCCTCCGAAAAGCTAGGGTTCCTATGATATGTAATATATAAATCTATAGATATTTAATTATCTCTAGATATTATTGTATATATAAATATTGTATGAAAGGACAAGTAAATACATTTTTTAATGAAACATATAAACTGACACACGTTTATGTCTATTGTATGGAATTTCATACAACTGTATGAAAGACATCAACGCGCTACTACATGCGCATGCGCGTGAGTCTATTGAATTGATGATATTCTATTTTGACTCACGACCCTATTCGAACGAAACTTATAAAAAGTCACAGCGATACGATACCGATCTGTTAGTGTCAAAATGTGACATTTCTTCAATCAAAAACGTCACTTTTAACACTGACAGATAGGTATCGTAACGCTGTGGCTGTGACATCTTATGAGCAATGTTCGAATACGGCTGTCGCAATACTTAACGGGTCTAAAATATAATATTTGTTTTAATTTGATTTATTTTATGTAAAACCATCATACAAATATTTTTTACTTAAATTACTAAGCACTTAAAATTCCATCGTCCGTTCCCACTAGAAACATAAAACAGCATGGAACCATACACGTATTTATTTTGACATTAAAATGCATGGCGCAGTTGCATAGTACCGTTAAGTTGTTGTAGCCGGTCAACTCTACTGCCGTTAGTGTGAAAGATTATTTAAGAGCCAACAGGAGTGGTCATTTCTCCATACAAACGTACTCGACTGTTTCCTCCGTGGGTTTTGAAGCTAGAGCAATGATTTTTTCAACACAAATTAATATTGTCAATATCTGTGTCGGACCGTTTAGCGTTTTTTGATATTTTTGTTTTTTAAGGCGCTAGAGCCTTTCAGAAATGTCGCACTAGTTTTAGGAGCCGCTTCCGTTAGCGAGGCGGGTATATTTACCTAAAATATTTAAATGTCCGCTCCTGTTTCCTCTTAAGAGCAAGTTTGGCCTGGCCAGCCACATTCTTATGACTAAGGTGTAGAGTTTGTGAAGTTAGGGCTTGTAGAGTTAGAAGCTTGGCTCTACAAGAGATCTGATAACTTTTTTACAGTGCGAGCCTTATGGTTTCGTCTTGACATGAAAGTGTTTTTGGTGGGATTTCACTTCTTTTTGTAAGTTGCTTATGACAATCTTCCATCGTCTAATTTAAAGGATTAACAGCCGTATTCGAACAATGAGATACGTCAAATACTAGATATTGAAACGATATGGATTAGATATGTCAGTGTCAAACAAGTGTCCTTCAAATCAAGAGTGAACAGGCACCTTCTGGGCGAGCTCGCTCCATCGTAGGCCACGTCTACGCTTCGGCTAGTCTGTGG
Source organism: Cydia fagiglandana (assembly GCF_963556715.1). Lineage (NCBI taxonomy): Eukaryota > Metazoa > Arthropoda > Insecta > Lepidoptera > Tortricidae > Cydia > Cydia fagiglandana. The sequence continues at coordinate 1,795,605 of NC_085956.1, forward strand.
CCATGAGTCATAATAAAATTCATAATAATAAAAAAAAAAAGTGTCAAAAGTGACGTTTTTGTTTGAAGAAATGTCAATTTTGACACTTGTTTGACACTGACATCTAATCCATATCGTTTCAATATCTAGTATTTGACGTATCTCATTGTTCGAATACGGCTGTTAATCCTTACTACGGCTGTTAATACGGCTGGTAGAAAATTGACTGTTGCAAATCCTGAAATACTTATCTGGGGGCATCTTTTATACAATTTGCTTTTTACTGATGCCCTGATTTTGAAGACTATCTTACATACCAAATTGCCGCTTCTAGGACTTCAGGAAGTACCCTAAAGGTTTTGATGATCATCAGTGAGTGAGTCAGTCAGTGACGTAATCTGGGTTTTTTAAATATGAATAAAATCTAAAGTATAAAAGCTATGCAATGGAATTTTTTTTATGCTTAATAAGTCCGCTACACTAATAAAATCGGCGGTATTTCTATGACAAACCAGTCACACTCGTACATCCAAATAGCATAACTAATGGATTCGAGTGTCGAACCATTTCCCAATCCTACCCGCCGAAAATATGTACACACATGTCGCAACCGCTTAAGCTTTCGTAAGCTTACAAAAGTTCGTCGACCCTTATGGGCTTTTGTGGTATTCGACGCATATTTATTATGTACGTGACATGACTATTCTGAGGAGAGTATAAGTTAAAGATAAACGAATATTTTATCACTACACTAGATCGTGAAGTTTCTCTGTTACTTTCTTCAAAGATTAATAAGAAATTGGCATATTATTCAGAAGATTGGTTTATCTAGAAGACTGGCAAGGAAATTTATACTGAGAAAGGATATGAGAAAGTTTCTTTTTTGTCAGGGGTGGAGGTAATCCTCATTGGATACTGCCAGCCGGGTTTTGGCAGCATGCCCGACTCAGCTGGGATTGCTCCAGCTGCCTACAGACTAAAACCCTCCACGCTGTCCAGAGTTATGTTGCTGAGGCATGATGTTATGTTGTCCAGTGATATGTTGTTGTATGCTGAGGTGACGAAAGGCAGAGGAGAATGGAAGAGAAAAACATTTTGTGCCGAATCCACATAACGTGGGATAAGGGCAGGGGAAAAAGAAGGACAAATTTAGAGGTACGCAAAAAAAGCTTAATTACTATACCTAAGTAGTCGCACCAAACAAAGTCTGCAGTGAATTTGATAGCCCACGCAGTGTAAGTGAGTACCTATACGTCATAATTTCATAGAAGTTTGACGTTTAAAATGACACTTGCACTGCGTGGGCTATCAAAATCGCTGCAGACTTTTTACGGTCTGACTATAATTTTCTGTCTGACTTAATATCCAGCTTCCTACTGCGTACTGTAATTGATTAGATTTGGATGTTTTTAGTTATTAATAGTTTTTAAATTGCTTTTAAGACTTTTAGCCCTCTGATGCTCGCGCGGGTTCGTACCTGGTGCAAAGGCTGGCCATCGCTATCCAACGTGATAACGCGGCAAGTATCATGGGCACCTTTGCACCCGGTACAGCCCGCGGAGGTCTTTTAGATTAAAATATTTTAATATTTAGATATATTTAAGTTACTTTTGTATGATTATTTATGTACCTTTAACCTTTTGTATAATAAATAAATATATATTTAGCCCGTTAGAGCTTTATTAATTGATTTTTAAACTATATTAAATATTTAGGTTACAGCGTTTTTCGATATCTTGGAATATTTGTAGGCGTGATGATGTTTTACACCTTGAGGCTTGAACAGATAGTGATTTTTTTACAAGCTTTTATTTAGTTTCACCTGACCGTTGTCTGTCTGTCTGTCTGTCTGTCTGTGTGTAATCAAATCTTGCAAGTTAAATTTGATCCACTTCCCGGTTTCCGATTGAGCTGAAATTTTGCATGCATGTATAAATCGGATGACAATGCAATATTATGGTACCATCGAGCTGATCTGATGATGGAGACAGGAGGTGGCCATAGGAACTCTGTGATGAAACAACGCAACCTAATTGTATTAGGGGTTTTTGGAATGGTCTCGATGAGTATTAATTGTCTGTCGTAAGAAAAGTACAGTCAGCGATAAAAGCTTGTACCAAAAATGACATTTTTGCCAAAAACTTATTTTGTTAGAAAGCTGACAACAATCATTTATGGTACGTTTTGTATTCCTCACGGCGGTTAAGTGAAAAAAGGAATTGTATGTTATTATTGCACAGTATCTGGGAGACCGAGCTTCGCTCTCCCAGAGATATAGTTAGTTTTTTTTAGCATTAGAAATAAGGTAAATAATCTTGATGTGTCTTTTAATTGAAAAACACTTTTTAAAAATAAGTTAAGGCAAATATGTAACAGTTATGAATCTAATACGATCATTTATATTCTTTTGCTTTCATAAGTAATAGTTTTTGATTTTTAAAAAGCGTTTTTCAATTAATAGACATGTCAAGATCGCTAACCTTCTTGCAAGTTCTTTCTAATGCTAAAAAATCGAACTATAGGACCTAGCTAGATCGATTTACCGCCCCCGAAAACCTAGAAACTTTCTTCGAAATCATTAGAGGCGTTTCCGAGATACCCGAAATATATACAATATACCTAAATAAATAAATAAGAATTGCTCGTTTAAAGATATTCAGAATATCTGGGAGACCGAGCTTCGCTGAAAACATATAAAAACTCAAAAATGTGCGTTTTCCGTAGCTAGATCGATTTATCGCCCCCGAAAACCCCCATATAGCAAATTTTATCGAAATCTTTGGAGCTATTGCCGAGATCTCCGAAATATATATACATACAGCGTGTGTATTCCATACGGGCGTATAATGTATCCAGTTATAGTATCTGATCTTACAAATCGCATACGATAATCATTTTGTTAAATAGTGTTATTAATTAGGTGTAATTATTTTTTTTAATCCTACCGAGCAGCAATGTACGCCGTCCACCTTAATTTGACATGACAAGTAATTAACTACTTGCCACGTCAAATAAAGTGTTTGTTTACTTTATTTTTATGTATTTTTGAGACAAACCCTAAATTAAAGAAGCATGATCGGAATAATCATGGCCTTAAGTAAATTTTTATTTTGCAGCAATAAATAAACAAGAATTGCTCGTTTAAAGGTATGAATATAAAGATTCTTTATACTTTTGTGCCACTTCCGCAGAATCCATTATATTTAAAAAGTCGAACATTCAACCAGTTATTAAGTAGGCAATATTGACATAGCAACATAACTGACCCAAAAACATCGGAAGTAAAAAACACTATCACTCAATACGGAACCAAATGATTACTCAATAGTATTACATAGTCGCTATGAAGCTTCCAACGAAAACACAACCTTAATGTAGGAGGTTTAGAGTCTATATTTACTTGAGTCGTACACTTTAGATGGACAAGATTATGCAATGAATTTTGCATGCTAGATTTTAAGGTTAAATTTTGTTTGAATTGTTAGATAAGAGTGCAATAAGATGACCTTTGGGTCAGTTTAGGTTAATTGTGCGTTATAGGTGTTATGTAAAGATGTGTCCTCATTGTATTTTGGGGTATATATGTCGGCGGCCGATCGTAAGATCAAGCAGATCGTAATGTTCCCCTGTGTAATGTTTTGACGATAGTCACATTAAACCAATATATAGGTAGGATAGGTTAGGTTGCTTCATATGCCCGAAGGGCAAGCTGCCCAGAAATAGGAGCCCCGCGTAGCGGGGCTCCGTCGACTCATATCGGCTAAGCTTCAGTCCTTGGCCCATCGGCGGAAAGTCGCCAGCCTGTCGGTATTCTGCAGGTTGCACTTTGGGGAGTGTGCCCAAGAGCTACACGAGCTTATTCCACCGTCCCCATTCTACCATCGGACTTTTAGACGCACGGCCGGTTTCCATCCTTACTTGGTAGATATTCCACCAATTCGCACGAAGCGCTTTGCTTCTACTTTCCTTATGCGCACTGCCAAGGAATGGAATTCCTTGCCGGCGTCTATATTTCCGTGTTCTTATAACCCGGCAACCTTCAAATCAAGAGTGAACAGGCACCTTCTGGGCGAGCTCACTCCATCGTAGGCCACGTCTACGCCTCGGCTAGTCTGTGGCCATGAGTAAGCCCATTCATAATAAAAAAAAAAATATTAGAAATAACACAAAAGTGGAAAAAAACGTCACAATATATAAAATGGCAAAAAATAAAAGAAACGCTCAAGTAGACTACATATAATACATCGGCCTTAAATGTACTACGGAGAAATATCTTCTTCTTCCTCGCGTTATCCCGGCATTTCGCCACGGCTCATGAGAGCCTGGGGTCCGCTTGACAACTAATCCCGATTTGACGTAGGCACTAGTTTTTACGAAAGCGACTGCCATCTGACCTTCCAACTCAGAGGATAAACTAGGCCTTATTGGGATTAGTCCGGTTTCCTCACTATGTTTTCCTTCACCGAAAAGCGACTGGTAAATATCAAATGATATTTCGTACATAAGTTCCGAAAAACTCATTGGTACGAGCCGGGGTTTGAACCCGCGACCTTCGGATTGCAAGTCACACGCTCTCACCGCTAGGCCATCAGCGCTTACTACGGAGAAATATATTTTCCTCAAATATCTCATACTACATAAATTTCATAATTCAACACCTAATAGTTATCACACTCGTTATCACCTAATAGTTAGCACCACAAAGTTTTCTTTCATGTCATTATAGAACAGCGGTTGTTTGTTAAAATTGTGTAACTATTACGACACGCGTAGGTGAGGTTGGATAATGGGTCGTGAGTTCGATTCCGGACAATAATAAATATTGGTTACGTAATATTGGCTGTCTGTTTGAGAAGCGCACAAGCGCTTCAACAAAACAATTCTAAAACAATTTAGATGATTTAGATTGTTAGGTTTGGCATTATGTCGGCCCCTGGCAAACCATATTCGGGGCCACACAGACTGATGTAAGTATATTGGCTCCAAATTCAGTTGTGTCTAGGGTAACCCTTATTTATTTAGAATAATTAGTGCATGTGCTATAGAGTGATGATGAGTGAGTTAAATGTGTCGTTTATGTTTTCGATGTAGCAATTGCTTTTGCAAAGTACATGTGCACATATATTTCCGAATAAAGCCACAAGATGGCAGACCCTCCAACGCGCACGGTCCCTATACAACGTTTTCATTCGGGACCAAAAACACACATTAATTTCTTTTTAGTAAAAGTAAATTTAAGTCAGATGGAAAATGTCATTTCTTCTCAAATTAAAAACAAAATATCAACTTCGTAAAACGTTGACTCACATCAGGAAATAATCAACACAGCTGGTACACCTGACCTGCCTTGAACCGTTCTGTCAAGGCTTTGAGGGCATTGCCAGTTCGGATCTATCTTTCATTGTGTTGTATCTCGTTTTTATTTGCATTGTTTAGGACAAAAAATGAGGTGAAATTTGAGTTTGAGGCGTTGAGTCGGTTTTCTGAGTACGTTTTTGTGCGTCATAAAATTTTTATGTTTTTTTTATGAATGGGCTTACTCATGGCCACAGACTACAAATTGTTGTTTGTTGTTGTTGTGTGTTGTTGTTGTTGTGTAACTCCGACAAGAAATTTTAATTTAAAATTAGTCACAATATTGAGTAGGGGTGATCCATTAATTACATCAAACATTTAGGGGGGGGGGGGGTTCAACAAAATGTAACATGTTGTGACAAGGGGGAGGGGGGACTCACGAACTTTGTGATGTCACTTTTACTTCATCAGTAACCAAAAATTTATTTAATTTTTTTTTATTCGCTGTACAGTTAAATAACAAGTTTTTGGAACGATAATCGTTTTTATTAGTTGAATTTTCTTTCACTATCAGGTTTGGGTTATAAAATTTCTAACATTTCAAAATAGATTTGAGTAATAATTAATAATACCTACTAAACTAATTCGAGTTGTCGATTTCGTTGAAAAAATGTGACGGCACACCAGTGTCCACCCTCCCCCCCACCAGGGTTTGCCAAATGCGAGTGTGACAAGGAGGGGGAGGGGTAAAAAAACCTTGAAATTCGTGTGACGTAATTAATGGATCACCCCTACGGGTGGTGCATCATTCAATACTGATACAAAATCTAACCGGACGACCATGAACCGTCACGATCTGCTGTCAAGGTTTTAAGAACATTGACAATGACAATGCATTTGATTTGGATCTTTCATTGTACTGAATCTGAATGCATTTCGTTTAAATTTTTTTTTTTTTGAGGACTATAGCCCAAGCCCTCTCGCACATGAGAGGAGGCCTACTGTGTCCAGTAGTTGGACGTTTAAAGGCTGAATTATTGTAATATATTTTTTTTAATAATTTTTAGGGTTGGTTCGCTTTGGGCAGGTAATAGCGGAAGCCTATTACTATAAGACTCCACTATCCGTATATGCGACTGTCTGTCTGTCATCAGGCCATGTTGATGACTCATGAACCATGATAGCTAGACACTCTAGACAGTTGAAATGTTGACAGATGATGTATTTCTGTTGCCACTATAACAACAAATACTAAAAAGTACGAAACCCTCGATGGGCGAGTCTGACGCGCACTTGTCCGGTTTTAATTACACTTTTGTGATATTGAAATTGAAACTATTTGTTCATTTCATACCGTTTTACCGTAAAGGTAAATAATTTATAGTTATTCATAATATAAGCGTAACTGCTCATTCAATTTAGAATAAATCCCAAATCATAAACATAAATACATACATACAAACCAACAAAGGTCAAACTTTCAAACACTCACAGGAAAAAAAGATTATCAAAAAAACACGAACAATGCGCAATAATTTCTAAAGACGTGGGACCGAGCGGCGCCGGGTGAAAACCTAGTTTCACTGTGTCACAAAACAGTGAGAACCGTTTTGAAATCAAAACAAAATGGCGTAACTCCTCCCAATGTTCATGTCGACGTCAAATATATGTTTACATTTTTCGCCTTATTACAAGGGAGTAAGGTGCAAAAGTGTAAACATATTTTTGACGCTGACTGTACTTACGACAATTTGTGTAACAAAGAAAGTACAGCAGAAACGAAAGTGGACTTTGAAGTTAATATAAATACTATTGTTTGATAATAATTGCATAATTAATTGAGATTTAATCGTGTTTTGGCTAATTGGATGACATCTGTCACATCAGATGAGATTATTTATTTAATCTTAATTGCACAAAAAATATTACAATACAAAATACGGACTTAATGCCAGAAGGTATTCTCTACCAGTCAGTTTTTGTTTTAATTATTATTATTTCAAACAAGTTAAACAGCATAACAGTAAAACTACCAAACCACTGCTAACTTACACAGAAAATTAAAGAAAAATAATACTATATGTATACAGTTCATCACAAATTACAATACCTATTGACATCTAATAAAAGTGTGAAGACATCTAATAAAAGTGTGAAGAGATGAATGTGCAATGAAGCACATTGTTATCAGTGTTCAAAAAATATACGATAACTGTACATAAGCAGTTTTATAAGATTCTTAAAGAAAATAAAAAATTTTTTTCGTCGATTCATACAAAAGTAGAAACATTAAAGTACATAGTTTATTTGTTTTTCAAGATGGCAACATTATTATTGAACTCTTCGTGCTAAGTTAGATATCCGAGCAAGCGAAAGATTCCAAAACTAAAATAGGAGCGTGGCGATCTAATCTTTTTGCTGGGCTTAATTTTAAAAATAATTGAAGTTATATATGCTTGTACGGAATTTTCTGCAATTTGTACATTGTTACTTGTACCACGTATTTATTACTTAAATGTTACATTTATAACATTGCAAAAAAACTATAATTCGACGAGTAAGGTTTAAAATAGATAAAGTACCTACTTCGTTAGTCCCGTAACTTCGTTTTTATACAAAAAATGGTTTAAAAACTACTTCCATTGAAATGTAGTACATGAAATGGATAACTTCTTTTTAGCAGTAGCAGTGCTATGTTTTTTTTTTCAATATTGTTTGTACGAAGTAAATACAACGCAAAAACACTTAAAAACCATACAAGTCTTATAAAAAATAGGAAGAGAGCACCTGTCAACTTTACCAATATAGTTACAACTTTCAACTTTATTTACTTAATACAAGGTTGATATTAGCTTGCAACGATATTCGGAAATCTAACTTGTGTAGCGAGAAATTGCAATGAATTTTAAACTTTATGGCCACGTGATTAGAGTTTTAAATTGCATGAAGGAATAATATTGAACTAGTGCGTGAGAGTATGTTGCGTGTATTCAAATAAAGGACATTCGGTTTTCCAACAAAATGTTGGAGGCCAATTCTGATTTAGCATTTTTTAGGGTTCCGTACCTTTATCTCTGAAACTATTGGGTCTAAAATTTTAAAATAAATATACAAAATTGTTCTTTACCTATAAATGACATCATCAACATCATCAACATCATCAACATTTATTCAGCAAATAGGCCACAAGGGCACTTTTACACGTCAACATTGAATTTACATCAAAGCAAAAATAATAACATCAACAATTTTATAAAATAAAACTAACAATTCAATCTAACGTATTACAATTACTAAGAGATGTATATGGTCTCTTAATGTCGAATTACATACAAAATACAGATAAAAAAACACACACAAAAAAAATCTATCTGACAGGAAAACCTATTCGAAATATGCAGTCAAGCGTGAGTCGGACTAATTACTTAGTTTTGGCAATTCACTCACGTTTCACATATAAAAAATACATTATTAAAAATTGGGTAATGTACGGACCCCTTGGAACGCGAGTCCGACTTGCACTTGGCAGGGTTTTTTTTGGTTTTGATACCTTGACAATCGCACGTTGATTCGACCCCGCGTGCTTAGCTCGTGCGCACTTATTGGGGTTACACAGTGATGGAATATTATATTCGGCCCGATATGAACAATTTTTTTAAACAAGTATATTATTGTCTGTAAAGTCAGTTTACGGACGATAAATATTGCGTGATAATATTGATAATGTCATAAGAAAACATAGATGAAATATTGCCGTAACGTTACCATGGATATCTGTCCACAACGTGACACTTTTTCATGCATGCTACCGGTGTTCATCGATTTATAAGACGTTATCACGTCATAAATGTCACTTTTGACACTGACACACCTAATCCATATCGTTTCTCGATCTATTAATTGACGTATCTTAAAGTTTGAATTGGCCAGTCAGTCATTGAGCTCTAGTTATACTATATATTGATATTCTAGTTCAGAGTTTCTTAAAGTGGGGTCCACGGACCCCTTAGGGGTCCGTAGCATGTTTATCAGGGGTCCGGATTAGGTCAGTTAGCTACCTACTACAGGTAATCTTATAGTAAAGTTGACTACATTTTATAAAATTTTATTTTAATAGTTATTTGTACAACAAGAGATCAAAGTTTGATATTTCTTCGAGTGCTTATTTTGAGTCCCGTGCAAGCGAAAGATTCTATAATAGATTCATGAGCGTAGCGAGTGAATCTAATTTAGAATCTTGAGCGTAGTAAGGGATTCAAAAGCGCACGAGATGTAAATAACTTTGATCTCGTGTAGTACACAAAATTTTTCACCCTAAGCAGTGAGAACATACCTAGAGGGACAGAGATAATAGAACCCAAGCATATCGAACTTGTATTAGACCCCGCATGTTGAATTGAAATGACATTTGACTATAAAGGTCACTTGAATGACATTTTGCTCACTGTTTTTAAGAAGCAAAGTACCCTTGTTCGAGCTGCTGAGGTGAAAAATATTTTTGACCGGGGTCCGTGGAATTGTTTAAAATGTGAAAATGGTCCGTGACTGCAAAATGTATAAGAAACCCTGTTCTAGTTGGTTGGTGCTAAACTATAACAAATTCTTGTTATTTAGAACAACCTCTAGTATGTTTGCTTAACACCGAAATAAGGCCAATACACACCAGTTGCAAACAGAAGGGCTATAACTCATCGCGTACACATGCGTGCATACATACAATTATACTAATGTATGATGATTATATGTCAGCTGTCACTGCGTTGCGTGTTAATAACATAATAAATAAATGCTATAATATTTATGTAACATATGCAAGCGTACTACATTATGTAATATAAATATGTTATGCAGGTAAAGCCTAGTCAATCTGGATAGTCCGTCTGTCAGGTAAGACGGTCTATTTGTATCTTGATATATCTATTTTTTGCGCCCTACAGCCGAAAATCATCATCTACATCAAGATTTTAATTACAATATCAATCCACAACACAGGCTTCGTCATATTTGCTTGCTACACACAAAAATAGTATCCGCTACATGCTTCGACAAAAAAAAACAAAAATTTTTTTTTTGTTTGTTTAGGAGTTTATTTATTCTTAACATCAACACTGGCGGTTTATGTAAACGTACAAATAATTTTTAAAGGAATTTTTGCTGTAGGGCGCATATATCAACATACAATAAGCACGTTATAATAAATAATAATATAGGAACCTGTTAGTATAGGAAAACATACTACCTAAGCTCGATATTGTATTGTGGTTTGTGAACTAGATGACTATGTTTATAATATAATATATATACATAAAATACATCCATAACTCAGGAAGAAATATATGCCATTACCAGAATTTGAACCCAGGACCTCCTGCTGCGTAGGCGGGCCTGACTACCGACAAGGTTAGGAGGCCATAGAAGTGCATTAAAATAAAAACAAAAATAAATTGGTAAATATTAAACACAAAGTAAGATTCTCTGCACATCTTCATACACAAAACAGTATTTATAACCATTCAAGACCATTTGACCTACACAAAGCTACCCCGTGCCATATCCACTTTCTACTTGCATTGCACAATCCAAGATGGCGGCCAAGATGGCGTCTGACGTAACAAGACGTAATGCGCTCAATCGAGATCGAGGTTTTTTGTCGCGATTCGGGGTCGGCGTTTGGTCTCATTTCCGGAAATCGGATGTAGATTAGTTTGTGGTTTTGTTTTTTATTTAAAATCGGTGGTTTTTATAATAAATTAATTATGTGATAAGGCTGATGGTGCTCGACGCGGTCCCAGTACATGTCATCTTGAAACTTAAGTCATTGTCAATAGAGGTGACAGCAGGGTGTCATCTATTGGGCATTAGCATGTCGAGCACTACCTACTACACCTTACTCCTATTTTATTGTAGATATGAGATGTTAGAGTCTGTGCGGAAATAGACACATCGTGACATGTAGGTGAATTTAACCTAATTATTTTATGATAAAAATAATGCGAAATAACTTTTGATAGGTATGTTTTTTGGGTTTCTCCTTCTTCCTAAGGATCCTATTATTCCCTAGGGTATTACCAGAAATTTCTTCGTATCTATTTTAACTTGTTTTGCGTTCTAATTACATTTAAGTTAACTATGTAGGAAAAGATGATCGCTTGCCTCGTAATAGGCAATCCGGTGGGAAAGGAGTTATATAGACGCTCCGGAGCTCCTGTTCTCCTGTTACATATTTTATTGTATTTATTTATACATATATAGAGATCCCATTCAGGGATAAGTTCGCCTTTGTTGTATTTAATTGACTCTGTAACTGTGTTTCTCGTGTTTATATTTCTATGTACAATAAAGTAAATACATACATACATACATACATACATACATACATATATATTTCGGGGATCTCGGAAACGGCTCTAACGAAATCAATGTTTCGACGGGTTTTCGGGGGCAAAAAATCGATCTATCTATGTTTTATCTTTGGGAAAATGCGCATTTTTGAGTTTTCATATGTTTCCCGTGCAAAGGTCAGTTTTACAGATATTACTATTTACAATATGGGGCCCGATTCGGATTTTGAAATAGACATCTATTAGATATCTTTTAATGTAATGTAATGTAATGTAACGTTTATTTCAGACAAACAGTCCATATACATCTAGACACGCGGCAGCGTGTCAAGCCAAGTTCAAGCAAAGGAACTGGCTAGCCAGCGCCGAGTGTAATATTACACGAACCACTTGGTGCCACTTTTGACCCTTCTATAACTCAAAACATCTTTGACGTAAACACATAAAACTACGTGTGTTTAATTATATCCATAAGGACATCTAGAAGCCCAAATTTCATGAAGCTAGCTCAAACGGTTATAAAGATATGAAGGTCAAAAAGTCGTAAATTTTAAGACTGACTTATGACTTATAGTACCTAAACCTAACCTACTTCCAGATGACCTAGAAGGATGAAATATGGAATCCAGCTTGGTTATTGTGTGTAACCGTAGGAAAAAATCTAAAAATAAAATAAAGTTAAAAAATAGGGGGGGTCCCCATACAAAAAAAACACTTTTTATTGGGACTGACATATAAGTACCTAAACCTAACCTACTTCCAGATGACCTAGAAGGATAAAATTTGGAATCCAGCTCGGTTATTGTGTGTAACCGTAGGAAAAAATCTAAAAATAAAATAAAGTTTAATAATAGGGGGGGTCCCCATACAAAAAAAACCACTTTTTATTGGGACTGACATATAAGTACCTAAACCTAACCTACTTCCAGATGACCTAGAAGGATAAAATTTGGAATCCAGCTCGGTTATTGTGTGTAACCGTATAAAAAAATCTAAAAATAAAATAAAGTTTAATAATAGGGGGGGTCCCCATACAAAAAAAACCATTTTTTATTGGGACTGACATATAAGTACCTAAACCTAACCTACTTCCAGATGACCTAGAAGGATGAAATTTGGAATCCAGCTCGGTTATTGTGTGTGAGCGTAGGGAAAAATCTAACAATAAAAAAAAGTTAAAAAATAGGGGGGTCGCCATACAAAAAAATATTTTTTATTGTAGCGTTGGAACCGTTACAAGCAGATATTTGAAACTACCCCAATATATGTATTATTATATTTGCTATATTAAAATAAAGTTAAGTCAAAAAATAAGTGGTGTCCCCATACAAAAAACTTGTAATACGCTCTAAACAACCGGCCAACGGTGTGTCGTCGGCGGCGCGCGGCACCACATAATTATACAAAGAACAGAAGTAAAAACCATACAGCGGAAACACAAGAAAAAACATTAAATCTCAATACCTGCCTAGTTTTCTTTACAAAAAGTATTGATATCCCACCAAAAACATAAATGTAAAAAAGGAGAGCCAAGTTCAATACAAAAATTATGCTTGGCTGTGGGGCTCGCCGCAAAAAGAATGGAGATCTAAATGAGTGCCACTGCCAAGTTCTATGCAAAATCCAAATATGTATTTATAGGAACAAAATAACATTATAAACAAGTATTAAACTCTATTTCTTTGCTTTATTGGATACCTATAACAATTGCTGTTATTTAAAAAAATGTGAGATCTTAAAGTAGGTTAGATTTGGCTTGGCCAGGTTTTATCAGAATTACAATATATATAAAATGATTGATATAATGAAAACTGGCCAAGTCAAATCTAACCTACTTTAAGATCTCACATTTTTTTAAATAACAGCAATTGTTATAGGTATCCAATAAAGCAAAGAAATAGAGTTTAATACTTGTTTATAATGTTATTTTGTTCCTATAAATACATATTTGGATTTTGCATAGAACTTGGCAGTGGCACTCATTTAGATCTCCATTCTTTTTGCGGCGAGCCCCACAGCCAAGCATAATTTTTGTATTGAACTTGGCTCTCCTTTTTTACATTTATGTTTTTGGTGGGATATCAATACTTTTTGTAAAGAAAACTAGGCAGGTATTGAGATTTAATGTTTTTTCTTGTGTTTCCGCTGTATGGTTTTTACTTCTGTTCTTTGTATAATTATGTGGTGCCGCGCGCCGCCGACGACACACCGTTGGCCGGTTGTTTAGAGCGTATTACAAGTTTTTTGTATGGGGACACCACTTATTTTTTGACTTAACTTTATTTTAATATAGCAAATATAATAATACATATATTGGGGTAGTTTCAAATATCTGCTTGTAACGGTTCCAACGCTACAATAAAAAATATTTTTTTGTATGGCGACCCCCCTATTTTTTAACTTTTTTTTATTGTTAGATTTTTCCCTACGCTCACACACAATAACCGAGCTGGATTCCAAATTTCATCCTTCTAGGTCATCTGGAAGTAGGTTAGGTTTAGGTACTTATATGTCAGTCCCAATAAAAAATGGTTTTTTTTGTATGGGGACCCCCCCTATTATTAAACTTTATTTTATTTTTAGATTTTTTTATACGGTTACACACAATAACCGAGCTGGATTCCAAATTTTATCCTTCTAGGTCATCTGGAAGTAGGTTAGGTTTAGGTACTTATATGTCAGTCCCAATAAAAAGTGGTTTTTTTGTATGGGGACCCCCCCTATTATTAAACTTTATTTTATTTTTAGATTTTTTCCTACGGTTACACACAATAACCGAGCTGGATTCCAAATTTTATCCTTCTAGGTCATCTGGAAGTAGGTTAGGTTTAGGTACTTATATGTCAGTCCCAATAAAAAGTGTTTTTTTTGTATGGGGACCCCCCCTATTTTTTAACTTTATTTTATTTTTAGATTTTTTCCTACGGTTACACACAATAACCAAGCTGGATTCCATATTTCATCCTTCTAGGTCATCTGGAAGTAGGTTAGGTTTAGGTACTATAAGTCATAAGTCAGTCTTAAAATTTACGACTTTTTGACCTTCATATCTTTATAACCGTTTGAGCTAGCTTCATGAAATTTGGGCTTCTAGATGTCCTTATGGATATAATTAAACACACGTAGTTTTATGTGTTTACGTCAAAGATGTTTTGAGTTATAGAAGGGTCAAAAGTGGCACCAAGTGGTTCGTGTAATATTACACTCGGCGCTGGCTAGCCAGTTCCTTTGCTTGAACTTGGCTTGACACGCTGCCGCGTGTCTAGATGTATATGGACTGTTTGTCTGAAATAAACGTTACATTACATTACATTACATTAAAAGATATCTAATAGATGTCTATTTCAAAATCCGAATCGGGCCCCATATTGTAAATAGTAATATCTGTAAAACTGACCTTTGCACGGGAAACATATGAAAACTCAAAAATGCGCATTTTCCCAAAGATAAAACATAGATAGATCGATTTTTTGCCCCCGAAAACCCGTCGAAACATTGATTTCGTTAGAGCCGTTTCCGAGATCCCCGAAATATATATGTATGTATGTATGTATGTATGTATGTATGTATTTACTTTATTGTACATAGAAATATAAACACGAGAAACACAGTTACAGAGTCAATTAAATACAACAAAGGCGAACTTATCCCTGAATGGGATCTCTATATATGTATAAATAAATACAATAAAATATGTAACAGGAGAACAGGAGCTCCGGAGCGTCTATATAACTCCTTTCCCACCGGATTGCCTATTACGAGGCAAGCGATCATCTTTTCCTACATAGTTAACTTAAATGTAATTAGAACGCAAAACAAGTTAAAATAGATACGAAGAAATTTCTGGTAATACCCTAGGGAATAATAGGATCCTTAGGAAGAAGGAGAAACCCAAAAAACATACCTATCAAAAGTTATTTCGCATTATTTTTATCATAAAATAATTAGGTTAAATTCACCTACATGTCACGATGTGTCTATTTCCGCACAGACTCTAACATCTCATATCTACAATAAAATAGGAGTAAGGTGTAGTAGGTAGTGCTCGACATGCTAATGCCCAATAGATGACACCCTGCTGTCACCTCTATTGACAATGACTTAAGTTTCAAGATGACATGTACTGGGACCGCGTCGAGCACCATCAGCCTTATCACATAATTAATTTATTATAAAAACCACCGATTTTAAATAAAAAACAAAACCACAAACTAATCTACATCCGATTTCCGGAAATGAGACCAAACGCCGACCCCGAATCGCGACAAAAAACCTCGATCTCGATTGAGCGCATTACGTCTTGTTACGTCAGACGCCATCTTGGCCGCCATCTTGGATTGTGCAATGCAAGTAGAAAGTGGATATGGCACGGGGTAGCTTTGTGTAGGTCAAATGGTCTTGAATGGTTATAAATACTGTTTTGTGTATGAAGATGTGCAGAGAATCTTACTTTGTGTTTAATATTTACCAATTTATTTTTGTTTTTATTTTAATGCACTTCTATGGCCTCCTAACCTTGTCGGTAGTCAGGCCCGCCTACGCAGCAGGAGGTCCTGGGTTCAAATTCTGGTAATGGCATATATTTCTTCCTGAGTTATGGATGTATTTTATGTATATATATTATATTATAAACATAGTCATCTAGTTCACAAACCACAATACAATATCGAGCTTAGGTAGTATGTTTTCCTATACTAACAGGTTCCTATATTATTATTTATTATAACGTGCTTATTGTATGTTGATATATGCGCCCTACAGCAAAAATTCCTTTAAAAATTATTTGTACGTTTACATAAACCGCCAGTGTTGATTTTAAGAATAAATAAACTCCTAAACAAACAAACAAAAAATTTTTGTTTTTTTTTGTCGAAGCATGTAGCGGATACTATTTTTGTGTGTAGCAAGCAAATATGACGAAGCCTGTGTTGTGGATTGATATTGTAATTAAAATCTTGATGTAGATGATGATTTTCGGCTGTAGGGCGCAAAAAATAGATATATCAAGATACAAATAGACCGTCTTACCTGACAGACGGACTATCCAGATTGACTAGGCTTTACCTGCATAACATATTTATATTACATAATGTAGTACGCTTGCATATGTTACATAAATATTATAGCATTTATTTATTATGTTATTAACACGCAACGCAGTGACAGCTGACATATAATCATCATACATTAGTATAATTGTATGTATGCACGCATGTGTACGCGATGAGTTATAGCCCTTCTGTTTGCAACTGGTGTGTATTGGCCTTATTTCGGTGTTAAGCAAACATACTAGAGGTTGTTCTAAATAACAAGAATTTGTTATAGTTTAGCACCAACCAACTAGAACAGGGTTTCTTATACATTTTGCAGTCACGGACCATTTTCACATTTTAAACAATTCCACGGACCCCGGTCAAAAATATTTTTCACCTCAGCAGCTCGAACAAGGGTACTTTGCTTCTTAAAAACAGTGAGCAAAATGTCATTCAAGTGACCTTTATAGTCAAATGTCATTTCAATTCAACATGCGGGGTCTAATACAAGTTCGATATGCTTGGGTTCTATTATCTCTGTCCCTCTAGGTATGTTCTCACTGCTTAGGGTGAAAAATTTTGTGTACTACACGAGATCAAAGTTATTTACATCTCGTGCGCTTTTGAATCCCTTACTACGCTCAAGATTCTAAATTAGATTCACTCGCTACGCTCATGAATCTATTATAGAATCTTTCGCTTGCACGGGACTCAAAATAAGCACTCGAAGAAATATCAAACTTTGATCTCTTGTTGTACAAATAACTATTAAAATAAAATTTTATAAAATGTAGTCAACTTTACTATAAGATTACCTGTAGTAGGTAGCTAACTGACCTAATCCGGACCCCTGATAAACATGCTACGGACCCCTAAGGGGTCCGTGGACCCCACTTTAAGAAACTCTGAACTAGAATATCAATATATAGTATAACTAGCTCTCCTTTTTTACATTTATGTTTTTGGTGGGTAATAATTACAAAAATAACTAACTAGTGTTTTAGACATCACCAAGATACGATAACGATATGTTTAAGATCTAACCTGTCAAATTTGACATTTGCGCGATTCTGGAGATACTCTTGAACTATTTCCACAGGATATTACTTAGAGATACAATTCACATCTAATAGATATCTTACTCTATCTAACGTAAAAGTGACATTGGTTGCCCGAATTGCGCTGCAAAAGAGAACTAGTTGATATCTAAACTATAACGTATCTAGAATGGATCTAGTACGTGTCGTCTCTTGTGAATATCTTGAAGTTCGAATACGGCAGATAGTCCCATTTGTAAAGGCTATTTTCCTATGCACAACTTTTTACATATGACAAGCAACTTTTGACACTACATTTAGTGTTTCACGAAATGCATGTTCACTAAAATTGGAAAGTGCGTTGCCTAACTAAACGCAACTCCTTAAAACGGGAATGTCTTAAGCGACATTAAACTCCATACATTGTTACATCTTTTGACTTCTGTATATGTCAAATGAATGTGATAAAAAGAGCGTAAGCGCCATCTAGTACCATACATACGTATGACGTTTTTGTAAAAGCGCGCTGCACTTTTACCTATTGTGTGGAAATGCAAAGGCGTGAACTCTCAGTTCGTATTGTGTATATTGTTTTACGATACTACGTTATGTAACATTTTGGCATATTACGAACAGCTGTTCCATCCTTTTTGGAAGCCAATTAGAGAATTTTCAACCGAAATATTATCCTTACTTTTAACCTTTCAAATTAGTATGGCTGTCAAAAATGGTGGGTTCAAACCTCGCTTGTGCTTTATAGAGGAGAAAAAATCTTTCTCGGGAGAAATGCTAAAGATGGCTAAAGATTCAGACAGGTTCCTTATCATACATACCTAGACAAAAGTTTAAAAGTCAATTGATATATTTAAACAGTTATGTTATCAAAAAATACCAACATAATAAAATAGATGTCGCTTTTTAGAGGAAATTCAAGAGCTAGGCAATACACAAATCAACATACTTAGAATAGATGTGCATACAATAGTTGTCAATGATATAAAAAATACTGAGAACATTTCCTGGGAATTCCTTTGGCACATTATTATCTTGAATGCTGGCAACGCACTCGCAACCCTTCTGATCCTGCAGGTGTCCGAATCCTTAGCAGATTTGTGTGTTCGTTTGCCTTGCATATCCTTAATAACCGGACAAGTGCGAGAGTCCCTTATTTTTTACGATTTTTTTTACTAATTTTGAGCTTAGAGATTTTTTCCTGTACCTACATGTTGTATATGGTATCGTCTTGGGTCGTCCCATTCGTTTTTCGTCAAGTTCTTAAATTAGTCCTGTTCTGCTTTCGTCACTCATTCTACATTCATCACAATCGTCGGTGGCTCTCAATGTAGAATGCGTGACGAAAGCAGAATATGACTAATTTAAGAACTTGACGAAAAACTAATGGGACGACCCAAGCCAACCTTGTAATTATATGACGATATTACTTGCCAATTTCATATATAGTTCTAGGTCAACGGAGGGTACTCTATAAATTTTGATTCCCTTGAGAGTGTCGAAATATAGTTTTATGTGGCATTAACGGTCTTATCTTTTATTTACGTTAACTTAATTAGAAGTTTGATTTTTTCACAACGTCAAGAGGCCATAGACCTGAGAATATGGTCTTAATATCAACTCGATATCTCCATATGTTCTCGAGATATAGGTTCTTGACAGACAGACAGACTGACGGACGGACAACAAAGTGATCCTAAAAGGTTCTGTATTGTCCAATTGAGGTACGGAACCCTATAAAGTGTAAGCACTAGGACGATTAATCACATTTGAATGGCGATTGAAAATATTACATAAAAGCAAATCTTATGCAGAAGCTATATTTCTCTATGACAGAAGCTATTACCTAAGTACACTCTTTCAGATTAATGATTTTAAAATGACATCCGAAACTTAATGACACGATGACACAACGGTGAAATCGTAATGATTGTCCGATCCAAGAGATTTGGATGACAATAGTTGAAGGAATAATGAGCGTGTCTTTATTTTTTGCCATTTTTATATAGGTATTGTGAATTTTGTTGCCACTTTTGTTTTATTTCTGGTCAGCAGGGCTACCGCGAAAGAATCTTTCTCTTTTACTCCAATGGAGGCGTAATTAGAGTGACAGAGAAAAATGCCCGCAATTTGCGAACTTCGATTTTCGCGGTTATAGCCCAGGATCGTGATTCGCGAGACCTTTTCATCCTTAAAGGAGAAAAAAACTGTCTTACAATTCGATACATTTTCCAAAATTTCCTTTTTGTTACCGCCATACAAAGTATATGAAGAAATGGTAACACCAGAGGAAAATAACTCTGGGACATTTTTTATCCCATTAGGATCGAAAGAGCTGTGATTCTGAGTAGAAATAACACAAAAGTGGCAAAAAAGGTCACAATATATAAAAATGGCAAAAATAAAGGTATCGCTTTAATAATGAAAAAAAACTTATTAACAGCCAAATGTGAGTCATACCTACTCAAGATCCGAGGGTTCCGTATAGATAGATTTTGTTAAGATGGCCGAACCACCATTGGCAAGATGAAAAGCTTAAGTTCATACCTATATAAAATTAAATATATGCCTCGATATCGTTTTTATACTCAGACACTCACTTTTCCAGGCCCCCCCCCAAGTTATGTAATGTCAATGTCAACTGTCACGAATAAATATTGTTCCCGTAAATAATAAATGTTTTAATTATATAAATAGTCAAATAGTGTTTACAACATCACCAAAAATAATAATTAAACACCTGGGAAGTATACCAGCGTTTTTACCAACGCAATAAACCGCAAACAGTGTCCTAAATGCGCGAGTGAAATTTTTAAAATTTTCCTGTCACCATGTCGAAAGATGACTCCACGAAACCTCCAGACCTGCGTACCGACGTAGCAACGTCCAGCACAGCGGATGTATGCGCCAAATGCCACGAGACACTACCGAAACGGGATCGTCTCACATGCTGTGCCTGTGAGCGTACTTACGACCTTCCCTGTGCCAATGTATATCATGGATTATTTGATTTAATGTCAACTGAAAGAAAATTAAATTGGACCTGCAAACTTTGTCGCAATGCTCCAAAAACAGGTAAAACGAGCACGCCAATTAAAAACACATTGCAAAATTACGTGTCAATGGACGATTGGCACCAACTTCCAGACACAGACTCGGATGACTCCAATGTAACAATACGGAATAAAGGTCACACATTACACAGCCTCGACGACAGTTTGTTAATAATCTCCCGTAAAGATCCGGATCTAAGTCTAAAAAAGAACAATGAAGTACTCTCTGATATCATACTTACCGAATTAAGAAGCTTCAGATCTCAAATGACCCTGCAGCTTGAACAACAAGAGCAACGATTTACCAACCTAGCTGATAAAATAGAAACTAATATATCTAACCTCTTTCAAAAATATGCTACATTAAAAACGGAATTAAATAACATAAAACTATCAGTTGACGCTACAAATATTCAAACAGATAACATCTTAAGAAAATCTAACTCAAATTTCCAACGTATTGACGAAACAAACAAGAAAATCTTAACCCTTGAACATGAAATGGCGTCCTTAAAACTTCAAACTCAATTATTGGAAAATAAATTAAAATCCTCAGGCTCGGACCGAATAGTGCCTTCGAATAAAACCGAACAACCCAGCAACAATAACTATGTAAGAGACAGCCCAAATCATAATTTCACTGGACCAAGTCATACTGAATACGTGAGGAGGCTGGTTCTCTATGGCTTAAACGAACATGACCGTGAATCCGAACCCATACTGATAGATCAAGTACTAAATCTGTTCTATGACATCTACAACATCGACTTAACTGGGCAAATCGAGGAGATCTGGCGAATAGGGCGTAGAGGCTTCAGGCGCCCTATTGTCATAGAACTTCTAAGTAAGAGAATGACGAAGTATATTATAGAAAACGCCTCATACCTTAAATACACAGGACTCTTTGTGTCAGAGTTTCTTGATCGTGACAGCCTTCGAACCAGAAAATTACTCAGAGAAAAACTACGAGAAGTTAGACAAACCGGACAAAGCGCAGTGATACGCAATAACAAATTATTTGTCAATGGGAAAGAGATGCCCCTCCAAGAAGTATACGCCGATAACGAAGATAGAAACAAGACTATACCCGCAACAACCTTAAACTCAGAAACGTTACCTATTATGCGCCTCATCGGAGATGAACCACAACAGACGTTATTGAGAAACCATCCGCCGACACCAAACACACAGCCAGCGTCATCTGTCAAAACTTTTCGCCCCTAAACCGACCCAATCTACAATATTATACCAAAACACGCGTAGTATTAGAAATAAAATTTACCAAATTGAGTCACTTATAGATGATAAGCCGTTTATCGAAGCCTTATGTATTTGTGAAACGTGGATTTCAATGTCTAAGTTAGATTTGTTAAAACTAGAAGGATACAACTTAGCGAGTTATTACTGTAGGACAAACCACGAAGGAGGTGGAGTTTGTATATTCCTAAAGGATACAATAGAATACTTAGAGTTAACAGATATTAATAAATTATCCATAGAATGTATTTTTGAAACTTGTGCAATCAAGATTCGTAAACTAGATTTAATATTGATTGTAATTTATTGGCCAAATAACTCACGAAGACCCGACTTATTTTTTGAACAATTAGATAAACTCCTTCAACTCGTTAACATAAAGTACAGTAAAAAAGACGTGATTATTGGTGGAGACTTAAATGTCGATGTATTAAAAACATCAATTCTATCTCAAAACTTGTTAAACCTATTCAGAAACGCAAACTTTCATCAACACGTAAAAGAACCGACTAGAATATCACAGAATTCAAAGACATGTATAGATATTCTATTCACGAACTTTGATATCAA